>NC_065514.1:16757225-16768916 GCF_006386435.1 Epinephelus moara | reverse complement strand
AGCCCCCCCACAGCCCCCCTCGGGCAATGTCAGCTGGGATAGGCTCCAGCCCCCCCACAGCCCCCAACAGTATAAGCGGTTGTGGAAAATGAATGAATGAATAAATTTAGCCTATATATATTTAATGTCCACTCATCTCCATTCAAACACACACACACTCACGCATCTCTCATGCTCAGGTGTGCACATAAATTAACACACAAACACATGTCAAGGCTTGTCGGAATCTCCCCAAAAGCACCTCTTTCGTTGAGCCAAGCAGTAAGACATTTAGCCAGCACGAGTGTGAGGCTCGGACATACTTTATGTATTCACCATCTGCAGACAGCTGCAGACTTGCATTGGTTGTGTACATGTGGTTCAGTCCATTGAGTCTGACAGTACACACGTATGGTTGTGTGTGGGAAATGGAGGTGGAAGGAGAGGGAGAGCTGTTGACAGTCAGAGCTGCTGGTTAGTCTCACATGCTCTTCCCACTTTCCTCTGGGTATCTTAATTAAAAGTTTAACCAACTAGTAATTCAGGTACCGCCCAGCGAGGGTAATAACATTTAATCACCTAGTCCAGTAATTGCCTACATCCCTAATTAAAATAAATGCAGATTAGACTTCTTTTAATCGACTAACCAGTTAGCTGACTACACCACAGCTCTACACTCTGACCAGTATGTCTAAATTGTCGATGAACGACCGTGTGCTGGAAATCCTTTGACAAGTTCTTGCAGCACCTGAGATGTGAAATACACCTCAAAGAGAGCTCTGAGGCATTAACAGGAGCCAAGGATTCAGAGGATGATTTATTAGAAGATGAAGTGGATCAGAGGGTCTGAGCCAAGGGTCCCAAGGCCAGTAGGCCCGCCTTATCAAACACCAGCAGGCTCCATGGCCAATCTCCAACTGTGGGCAACTCTCCACCAGTGCTCGCTACAGTTGCTGATAAAAGTTAGATTGAGGGGCAGCTTTGTTAGGCAGAGAGGAGACTTTGATTTACTTATTAAACATTATTAATATGCTGGATTCCTAAATGTATACTCAAAGAAACAAGACATTTTAGAGACATAATTTAATCTCCAGGTCACTCTAGGTTTAACAAATAAGGAGAGTTTAGGATGCTTAGACAGAAAAAATCATGGTGGAGCTTCACTATCTGATTTTGGGCTTGTTTAATTCACTACCTCACAACATGCAGCAGGCAAAAAGCAGTTTATAGATGAGTTCCCTGAACTTAATAGACCAAAAATAAATAAATAAACCAGAATGACATAGATAACGGAAGAGTTAACCATATGTTGGCTTCTAGCTGATTTCATGCATCAGCGCCTTTGGCTGCATTACCTGGATTAACCACAGAGCCAAGGCCAGATCTCAGTCCCAGGAGGCTCAATCAGGCATGTTTTACTTCACAGGCAGATATACCAGTTCACTGATATCATGCAGGTCAAGGGTACGATAGAATCCACAGTAAATGTCTAATTCATGTCCTGAGCTGATAAGGGGAAAGGCTAGCTGGAGGAGAAGGCAGCGTGTATCTCTGAGTAGGAGGATGTGGTATAAATCATTCCCCACTGAGATTAAATTAATTTTATTTCATTAGTGGCGTCACGTCCATTTTGATTTCCATTAATGATGACAGGTTCGTAGTTATAAATAAGACGTGTTTTTTTATTTTGATCACGTTAAGGGACGTGTTTCCTTTTATGGAGCCTTTATGATTGCATAAAGCATGAGTAGCCCCAGCAACACATATGACTCACATGCCACTCATGCAAATTAAATTACGCACGATCAATATCGCGGATCCATCTAACAATCACATAGCTGCACGCATTGCACTGCTGTGGAAATCTTTTTTAATATAAGGGAGACAGCGAGAAAAGAGCATCCCACCGACGCATTAGTGGCCCTCTGGGTAAACACGGGAAAATAAGATGTCTGGATGATTGCTTAAAAGGATTAGGAAACACATTCAAATATTTTTCATACCAAATTGTACGCTACCTGTACCTGTGATAAAACAATTGAGGAAAACGGCAGTTCACAAACATACAAATTAGACCACCTGGGAGGGTAATTGCTTCGTCTCCCCTATCCATCATCTATAATGTTATACTTTCAAAAGACAAATTTACACATTCAAGGACATGCGGGGAAAATACATGCACAAACACACACACGTGCACACACACATATCACTTTCTTATACTGCATTTTGCCATATCTTCCTCCCACACACACACACGCAGTTTAAATCTTTCCATTTTGTCTGCCAGAGTTTTTGAGCCAGTGTTAATTAAACAGATTACAACACAGAACTAATCAGAACTGCCACGCTCTTCAAGGCCCAAACTAATGGTAGTCTATTCTTTAATTTCCCACTTAATCAAATACACATAAATAGCTGCATATGTGCGCACACACACACACTGATACCCCCAGCAGGCAGGTCATTAACATCCGTGCTTCTCGCTGATGCATGGAGAGTTCTGCCATAGGAATCAGATTGCGCTGAAGGGACCTTTGATTTAACTCGGGTTGTAAATGCAGTCCCACCAGTCCTCGCTCGGTCTGGCCATTGATTGTATGTGTTCATTCTCCATGTGAGTTAAGCTCGGCGCAATCAGAAACAACAGCACGAGGCCCTCTGACCTCTCCCTGCGAACTGAAGAGGACTGAATATCGAACTCCTCTCTCGTTTAATCTTCACTCATCATTGTTCTGTCAATTACTTCGGCCCCTAACGACTCCCCGGCATGGAGTGGAGCTGCCTTATAGACACACATCCACTAACCCAAACAATGTGCATTTGAATGGGCTCACGGTTCACGGGGTGTAGTCAAATGTCAGCACTGAATGAACAAATCTTTCTTTATTCAAATCAGCCCCCGTGCATGTTTTTATGCCTAACCAGTAGCTCTGCGGGCTAATTTCACATACGCAAATGCTCACATTACATGCACAGCTAACATATGGAATACAATCAGCATATCCAATGCAGGATGATACTATTGCTCATAATAATAATTTAAAAAAAAACACATTGAATGACAAATTGATACTATTTTCTAATGACAGGATTTCCATAGAGAAGCCACATAATAACTGTCTTGCATTTCATATGACGGCTGCAGAAAGTGAGGGGAGCTGTCATTGAGATGGGGTGTGGAAGTGATGAGAGCAGGAGAATATTGCACCCCACACAAGGCCTCAGGCTATTATTACCATATCATGAGAACAATCAATCAAATTGGCTTAAAATGTACATGCTGTTTCAGGGCCACTTAGACATACATAATGGGATCATGAATATGGCACGGCTTCCATATGTGGCATAGAGTGCACTCTTCACACTCCTGGGGCCCTGGGTAACCTATGTGTAATTGAACACATCATGCAATGCAGATACCAACACCACTCCATGTATTTGTTCATCCAATGTTCATGTTCTGGTTGGATGCAAACCTCAGCTGGTTTAATAAAAAGATGATTTCCTCGGGCTGAACAATACAGAGGAAATTATCACCATATTAAGAAGATTATTTTATGACATGGACGTATATTCAACATGGCAAATGCTGAAAACAGCGTGTTTCACTCCTGCATATGCTGCTTTTTACCAATATGTCTTTGCAGACAAGCAGCTGCGACATGACTTTTTTTTTTTTTTACAAGGCCTACTCATGTATACTGAATGTCACTATTCTGGCGTAAACACACTACATACTTTAAACCTGATTAGTATTAGTTTGTGGTATGGATTTGGGACACAGCTTAAGGGTGTACAGCTATGCTAGCAGCTGTAGCAGGATATGCTTTGGCACAGGGATGTAGGCTTAATGCTAACGTCAGCATCAGTATTGTGCAAGTTACTCAAAGTTAATAGTTAAACTGAATAAAAATTTGAACGCTTTTGTTTTTACTCCTGTTTTTCACAGGTAAAGATCTAGGACTGTTTCATGCACTCAGCTGACATATCTATCTTGAACTTTGGTCACAAATTTGTTAAAATCCGTGTTGTGAGCAGTCCTCCTTCTCCAAGATGTTCCATCCACCTGACAGGTGTGGCCTTTGAGGGGCTGTGGCTTAGAGATAGAGTGAGTCGTCCACTAATCAGAGGATTGGCAGTTCAATCCCCGGCTCCTCCAGTCTTCAGTCAGGGCAAGATACTGAACCCTCATTTGCTCCCAATGGCTGTCCCATTGGTGTGTGAGAGCGTGTGAATGGTTACTGAGTAGCAGGTGGCACCATGTGTGTGTGTAAATAGGTGAATGTGACATGTAGTGTAACAACGATTCGAGTGGTCAGAAGACTAGATAGGCGCAATACAAGTGCAGTTCATTTACCATATCAGGATGCTGATTAAATCATTACTACACAGGTGTGCCTTGGGGTGGTCACCATCAAAGGTCACTCTAATATCCTTTTTCCAATGTTACTCTTGGCCATGCCGAGTAAAGCCATGCTGTGCCGATTTGTGTTTCCATTGTCAGTTTAGACGCACCATGAAATGCCAAGCTGCACCTGAGATGGACCTAGATCCAAAAGCTAGGCCGCCCAACCTCAAGCGGGTAGCGGTGACGTCTCGCTGACTGCAGCTAACCTCCAAGACCCCTCTTCTCACCCCTGAAGCAAGCGTGTATGTTGCAAAACTCTACTCACCTCTGTCTGCAGGAGACTAGAGAGAAAGGCGTTTTTAAAAGGCTCTGTGTGTTCAGCTCTCAGTACTTTAGTAGCTTCTGTGGTTTGGAGTTTAGTTTCTCTCCTGCGTCCTGTTTTCACTTTAGATATCGTCCTTATTTTGCTGCTTCACAATAGAAGTTTATACATAACAAAATAACGGTGGACTTTTATTGGGAAGAATCTATAGGAAGATATGTGAGATGTTGATGAAGAGTTGCAGACAACAGGCTCTTACTGCACCTCTGCAAACAGCTCACCTCCAACAGGTAAACTTCTTTTACCTGCCCTGCTGTGGAAAAACACATGCAGCAAAAATAACAAGGGACTTTAGCCGTGGATCAGCACTCTCCTTTAAACGTCATCACTCAAGACAAGCAATCATCAGTTTAAGACACACCTTCAAGAAGGTAGCCCTGTTGTAATGGGAATGCAAATCCCTGCTGTGCTGGGCTGATGGCCCAAACCAAGCCAAACCAAGCCAAGTCAAGCCAGCCCATGACTGTGGAAAAGGGGTATAAAATGTGCAGTTTGATCCCACAGCTCAATGCGCAGATGTCAAGGTTTGAGGGAGTGTGCCATTGGCATGCTGACTGCAGGAATCTCAACAGAGCTGTTGCCTGTTAACTTAATGTTCATTTCACTACCATAAACTGTCAATAGCTTTGCAAGTAATTCATAGAAGAAAATGTAACACTAGAGGAAAAGTCAGAGGATCACTCAAGTTATTCTTCTGGGTACCATGGATGTCTGTCACGGTAATCCCTCCAACCGTTCTTGAGTTATTACACTTGAAATAAAATCTGTCAGCCTACAGTAGTTGCGGTAGTTATTGGGAACATGGGGAACATGAATGTCTGTATAAAATCCATGGCAATCCATCCATCCATAACCGATCTTGTTGACTTACTGCTCCCCTAAAGAGCTATCTGTACATCTCAGCAGGTAATTTTGCATAACAATGAAAAAGGGTATATGGTGTACTGGAAGGAAAGCTTGCATGGAGATATAACAATGCTTAGCAGAGGCAATCTTATCTAACGAGAATCTTTATGGACTATTTATATGGGAATTGTGGCTTTCTTCTTTCCCTGGCACACTGCAGAGTATGCTAATCACTTCAGTCTAAAACAAGCTTGGGGTTTCCATTCCCCTCATTGCTGCTTGCTTCCTCTGTTTCGCAGAAAGACCCTCAGAGGCTCATGTCACCTCCCTCAGCAGATGGCTGGGGCAAACGCAGAATGACAAGCCTCAATTTCACTGATGCTTAAAACATGATTTCACCAACTGTTGGAGAACAATTTGAATCTTTAACCTATTTTCACACGGGGGCTCGTACACCGAGCAGACTTTCCTCATCAAAGGCTCAGCACAACTCAGACTTTTCACGCAACTTCCTCGCAAGATTTGCGTCTCTTTAAACCCTAACCCTATAATTCCTGTCACTGCAGCTGCAATAAGCGGAAACATGATGAAACACACACTGTAAAGCATATATTGTTGGCTTAAATATAATGCCATTTATCCTGGTGTTGTCACTCAGATGTAAGACTATGGTGTTGTTTTTAGATAGCAGCCCTAAGAACTTTGGTTTACAGGCTTGCATCATTGTGTAGGTGTTGTAAGGCTGTCTTGTCAGTCTTTTAGAGTAAGCCTTACTCCCACTCGCACACAGCGGGAGTCCTCTCTAGCAACAGCAGACAAATTGAATGTGGTGGCATGTTTCATGATCCTGTAGACTTTGAAGGTGAAAAGATGCTGGAGGGTTCTATTTGTTCACTTGTTTGTTTGTGTGTGTGTGTGTGTGTGTGTGTGTGTGTGTGTGTTAGTAAGTACACGCACACAGAAGGAACTCAGTAAATATTTACAGTAAGAAAAACACATTTGAGTAATAAGTACTTAACAGTATACGGCCTCCTTCAGCCTAAACGTGCTGCTAGTTTTACACATCCCTGAATAATCACCTGGCCTTTTCTGTAAAAGTAACAAAGGCGATAGCAGGTAGTCCACTTCAAGTTACACTCACAATACAGTACAAGTTTGAGTTGAATGCCTTACCATTAACAGAAATCCTCCAGTAGCACAAGGTTAAACACACAAAGAGATATTAAACTGTGCCCTCTTCTTCCTGCTGCAATAATTTTTTTACATAAAGAAAATAAAATCATTTTGTTAAACCATGAACTACAGTGAGTGACCAAATGTAAGGTGCTGAGAAGATTAGTCTCATGTCAGATCAGTCAATAGAATTGTGTTTTCATTGATGTTTATTGTATTTTGTCATCAGGCCATCAGTCTGCCTTGCTAAATTGTAAACTTCCATCAATGCCAACTGCTTACAGTCGACATATTCCCACATTCTCACTCTCACTCTTGGTAAGTGTCAAGACAGGTCAAACTCTGACGCTCTAGGTACCCCTCCTGCATCAGTTTTGGACAGTCCGAAATGACGTGCCAATGTGTGCTTGTTAAATGCACTGTGTTTTTTCAAAATAAATTTCTGTTTTCACAGACACTATACAGTTTCCACTTCTTTTTGTTTAAGAAACAAACCACGTGGTTAGCTTTAGAAAAAAACCATCATGGTTTGGCATAAAGTAAGTATTAGGGTTAGAGTTAGTGTGGTGTGTTTGTGTGTCAGGTTCAGTGTGGCTGGGTTCAATGGGCCTCATTCACTAATATCTGCGCAGAAATGTTCTTACTCTCCGCAAAAAATAAGTACTTGCGCAAAATCACCGTCGGATTCATGACACGTACCGGCCAATTTTGTTCTCACCACCGTGCGTATGTTAGTAAATCAGAACCATTCTAAATTGACAGGCGCGTGTCCACGATCTGCAGTCAGCATACTACCACGCCCCCATTTCTCCATATAAGGAAACCGCTTGTCTAGAGTTGATTCATGAATGAAGGAAACGGTTACGCGAGGAGAGAAGTAGTAAATTTCACAGTTTGTTAGAAGCGATGGCGCCGGGTCTTACAGGAATGCCATGGGTCATTGTAAGATTGTGGAGGACACAGCATGCCAGGATGATCTTGCACACCTTCTCAGGGGTATAAAGTAGTTTGCCACCGGCCGTATCTGATCCAAACACATCCAACGGCCCTTAAGCACGCCAAAAGTGCGCTCTACGGCGCGTGTGTGGGCATGTATGTTATTATAGCGCACCTCTTGAGGGGTTTCAGGGTTTGCGTATGGTGTCATCAGCCATGTTTTAAGGCCATATGCCCGGTCACCCAAACAATATAACATTTTAACATTAACGGAATAGAGACTTACTGAAAATACTAACTTAAAACAATTGAAATAAAAGACTAGAACAAAAGATGCTCACCAACAAGCCATCCACTTCTCACAGCCCCTGCCTCCAAACGCATTCCCACTGTACTGTTTTGCAAAATAAATGAGTCGTGGGTGCCTCCTGGCCAGCGGGCCACAGCCTTAAGGATATGGCAGTCGGCATTACAGATCATCTGCACGCTGATGGAGTGATAGTTTTTCTGTTCATGTTATTGTTAATATTTTAATTGTCACAATGATGAGGGTGAACGTGTGTCAATTTCATGGTAATTTAATCCATTTGGCCAATATATTAGTAAATTAATTATTTTAAAAAATGTTAATTAAATCTCTTTTTCATGAATGTGGTTTTATAGACTCTGCATGTACTTAAAAGGTATGTTTGCATTTTCTAAGTCAGTTCGGCCTTCCTCATTTGTGCGTATGCATGGTCTGAGGCAGTTCTAAATTTGTTCGCAGAGTAAGAACAAATTCGGGTAAGAAAATATTGATGAATCCCGGATTTGTGCGTCAAACGATCGTACGCACAGTTTAAGCACAGATTTGTGCGTACGCACTGTTTGTGAATGAGGCCCAATGTTATATTGTGACATTCATCGGGATCCACCCACTGTAACCAAGGAGCCCAATAGAGGGCGGAGCCAGTGTAAGCAGGAGCGACGTTGCGATAATGTAACCTTAGTTCTATTAGCACAGGCAGAGCCCTCTACCTGCGCCACTTGCTGAAGAGGGTGTAGAATGTCGGACGCAGGAATCTGACTCCTTATATACTATGGGGTCTGCACGTATTCGGATAGGCACGTCCTGATTGGCTGCCTACATTTATGCATTTCTCAGTGTGTGAATGCATGCTTGTGGTTAGAGGAGTATTACCCAGTATTTAAACTTTATACGAACTTGAGTGTGGATAAAGTGGGCACACAATACCACTGTAGACATGGAAAACAACATGGAAAAAGCTAACTCCTACAACTCTGAATCTGGGTGAGAATATGTGTGTAAATTCAATTTTTTGGGATAGCAGCCATATTGGTAATACGCAAATTAGAGAGCAGAAATAAAATATAATATGATTTAAAAATAAAACATAAGCCTAAGTATTCCAGTGTGTTTCTAATGCTTAAAAATATGAAATAGACAATAAAGAGTTAAAAAAAAAAACAAAAAAAAACAACAATCCTATTTTAGGTGGCTGCCATCTTGGAAATATGCAAATTACAGGTCCTGATGCATCTAATCATAAAAATAAGCATTCAATGTGTTTCTCATGCTCAAAAAACATAAAGCTTGCATTTGTAGCTCGTCTGGTTCAGAAGTTTTTGCCAAAACGGTTTTTAGGTGGTGGCCATATTTGATTTTGCCACCAAGGTCATCAAAATGCCAATGCTCTGATATTTATATTAAGCCATATATGTATCAGATTTGGTGCTTTTATTACAAACTGAACAATTGTCTTGATTTTGTGAGCTACGCTGCCCCACTATGTGTTTGCTTCTAATGTAACGTACATGACATGCACCATTAGCATATGCTAGACATACTAGCACTCTATATTGTTATTAAAATAACCTGGTTGACTTTTGGTTTCACATGAGACATGAACAATGGCCTCCCAGTTGAAAGTTTGTTTGACCCATCCACCTGCCCTGCTGCTTACCCGATGTGGACTTTCTCACTGAGCTGTGGCAGTTGCCCGGTGCGTCTCATACCGCAGCTAAAGGGCACCTTAGTGTTTTGGTATCAGACTTCGAGGGGCACTGACAACGCATTGGTATTTTACAAATTAGGAGTGAGACTGGGTTGCAGCAGTATGATTATCCAGCAAACTCAGCATGTGAGGATATAAATGTGAGTCATAACCCATATAGCCTTGTCATTTTTTATAACGCTTGGCTGCTTTAATGATATAGAATATAGAAATCTGCTGCCTATCTTATAAATTATGAAACTGATGAGAAAAGTAGGGAATCCACCGGGGAGAAGCCTGGGTAAGTGTCCCTTGCACTCACAAAGGTCATTGATTAAGTCATCATATTAGAGCTGAAACGTTTAGTCACTTAATCCATGCTTGACAGAAAATTAATCGGCTTTAATTTCGATGATTGATCAGTTGTGTCAGCATTTTTTTTTTTCCAGCAAAAATGCCAAACATCCCAGTTTCAGCTCCTCAGATGTGAGCTCGTTGTCATATACAGTATGATGAGGTCTTTGGGTATTGATTATCTGACACGCTATAGGCAAAGTACTCACTCATTTAAATGAATGAATAAGAATAATCAGCAGATTAATCAGTTATGAGAATGAACCTACTTCATATAAAAAATTAGTTTTAAAACCCATCACTGATGTAGCCTGTGAGAGAACAGAGAACACTTGTCTTCACTCGTATCATTTTTAAACTTATTGCTGAACAACTGCTCCTTTCTGTGTACCAGATGCCAAATATTGCGCGAGCATTGCAGCTCTGTAACGGCCCTGTCATGTTTAAACAGAGCCAAAGCCCTAAAGATTTCAGCCTCCATGTCTGGAAAAGGGCTTTTGTTTGTCAAACGCTTTACTGCTCTTGAAGTCGGGCACGTCCTCTCTGTGCATGTGTTAATTTGAGGGAGTGGGCAGATTGAGAAATGTCGGCCATTAGATTCGGTTTATTTTAATTAGTTGTTAGATGCCACGCCTCACCTCCTGCAATTACAAATCGAACTCCCCTCGCAGCTTGGACAAGCTACTGATTGACACGCTGAGTATTGGGCCACAGCACTGCTACCGCTGTAACAAAACCTTCATTTGTTTCCTTTTTTTTCCTCAACTCTTCACTTCAATCAAACAAGAACTCCAAATTGCGTTAGCTTTCATTAAAAAGAAATAAAGGAGCCAGAGGCAGCGTGCGTACCTGACATGCATGGCTGATGACTCTCTTTTTGATTTCGCAATGTGTGACTCTCCTATAGGAACATCACTGTCGACCCCATTTACATGGAGGACCCACCCACTTCACTCACATCAATGCAAAGGTAATGTGTGCATGATTCCCGAGTGTGTGTGCATTCCCGTGCTTAATTATCCCAACAGCTGACGGGGACTTTGAGTTAAATAGTACTTGCAGCAAAAAGAATATGAATAAGCTTGACGTTTAGGGAGAAGCAGCCTCATTCCTTGGTACAAGTGAGGACACAGAAAAAAAGTCTGGCTGGTGAAGGACAACTCTTAGCATTTAAGTGTCCTAATACATCTTCATAAGAGAGCAAGCAGTATTGTCCAGTGACCATTGGGTCACTTTGTTCTTGCATCCGTCAGCTTTATTACAGGCTGGAGAATTGTGCAGTCATAGTGGCCTATTTGTGGCCACTTCCTGCTCTGCCTGTGGAAAGAGGGGCAGAAGAATGGGAACTTACATTTGGTTTATTGTTCACAAGAGAACTTATTTTTTGAGAGAGGCTGTAATGAGTCATGACAGGTTGGTGTAAAAAGCATGCTGCCATTGGAGTCATTCAGATGCACTTGATTCATTTTGTTCATTTTATCTGTTTATAGAAAAGCATATATACTGAACAAAAATATAAACGCAACACTTTTGTTTTTGCTCCCATTTTTCATGAGCTGAACTCAAAGATCTAAAACATTTTCTATACACACAAAAGACCATTTCCTCACAAATATTGTTCACAAATCTGTCTAAATCTGTGTTAGTGAGCACTTCTCCTTTGCCGAGATAATCCA
>NC_065514.1:16753788-16756233 GCF_006386435.1 Epinephelus moara | reverse complement strand
ATTATCTCGGCAAAGGAGAAGTGCTCACTAACACAGATTTAGACAGATTTGTGAACAATATTTGTGAGGAAATGGTCTTTTGTGTATATAGAAAATGTTTTAGATCTTTGAGTTCAGCTCATGAAAAATGGGAGCAAAAACAAAAGTGTTGCATTTATATTTTTGTTCAGTATATATGTAGAAAAAAAACAAACATGTCACTGTACTGGCAGCTGTGTTGATGGACATTTCAGTTCAGTTAGGATCAGGTCCGGCTCACTGTAGGATTTCCTTATCTCACACACTACCCACTCTGCAATCTTTGCTGTCTGCATACAGATGCCCTCGAATACAAAATGCTGACCACAGCAGTCTGTGACACAGATCAGCATTTTAAATAAAAAACCTGCTGGATTGGTTTCTTAAGTGCTTCTTTGGGCACAGTGGAGCGTGATGCTGATGAAATCCACAACATCTTTAAGGCCTTATGATGAGTGTAAATTTACACGCTGTTCTTAACCAGTATATAGACAATTCATTTACAGCATGGTATTGAAATCCAAAACGGCGAAATATGTAATCCATTCTCATGCAGGCTTCCATACATACTGTAGCTAAATCAATTTGTCAAAATATTGAGTGTGGTTTCTGTGGTTTGCATCGAGGAGCTGCTGCCCAGAAATAGAGCTGCAGCTGCTCGAGATGGAGAGAAAATGATTCGCACAATGAACATACACATATATAAACACAACAAAATTTTCTTTTTCTGTTGTTTTATGTTGGCTTGCTATATCAGTCTAATTGGAGTATTTGGAGGCTCCAGTAACATCAAAAATAGCAATCTGCTGGTCTGTCTGCTGCAGTTTCTGTTATTTTCTTTTGGCTAAAGCAACAACAAAAATGTATGAGAATAAGAAAATGATATCACATGCTGCTGTTTGCACTTGGTTCAGGCTGTTCTCATGCACTGTTATCTGCATACCTTTGAACATAACACACATAATCATGAGCCAGTAATTTGTATATAACCCATGTAATTAGGCTACTATTGCAAGCTGATCATTGTTGCCAACTCTGCCAATGAAAGTAGCTAGCACTACCCGAAAAGTTGCTAAAAGTCACTTGATGATGCAACATCACAGGCTCATTTGCATATTATTACATTATTGCACATTAATAAAATCATTACAACTTTGCTGAATTAGATTCAGTACAGAAATTCTCAACAAAGGGGTGTCAGTAGCATAGTGGATAGTGCCGGCGCCCCATGTATAGAGGCGATGCCTCGCTGCAGCGGTCGCAGGTTCGACTCCGGCTTGTAACCCTTTGCTGCATGTCAACCCCCACTCTCTCTCTCTCATCCCATTTCACTCTGTCCTGTTCATTAAAGGCAAAAAGCCCAAAAAATAATCTTTAAAAAGAAAAAAGAAGAAATTCTCAACAAAATATTTGAATATTTGAATATTTGGTATGAGAGCTATGGCTCTTTTACGAGAAAGTTGCCAAGTTGACAACAGTGGCGCTAATGGGAGTAAGGAAGTTGTAAAAAGGTCAAAAATTTGTGTTAGAAGATAGGTAGGTGGTGGATGGGTCACAAAACATAGGACTTTCCCCCAGAAGACCGGTGTCAGGACCGAGTGAAACCAAGTGAACTTTGAGTTATTTCAAGGTACGTCTTCAGTGTTTATTTTCCTAAACCTAACATACGTTACTTTGCTCGCCGAAATCTAACCTACGTAACTTCACAACACCCAACTATATTTCTTACAACTCTAAACCATCTTTCTTCCTCTTTAAAAATCTACCTAACCTTACATGCCTAACTCTAACCCTAACCTACATAACTTTATTTTCCTAAACCTAATCTACATGACTTTACAACACCCTACCACAGGGCTCAACAATAAGGATTGCCCGATTGCCTGGGGCAAGTAAAACTCAAGGTCGGGCATGTAAACTAACAACTCACTTGCCCGATCGGGGAAGTTGCTAAAAATAGTAAAAGTTAATAACTAATTGACAAAATAAATGTATTTTAAAACGTGCTCCTTCGGCTCTGATGCAGCGGTCTCTCTGCCTGAAGTCACAGGCACACGCTGTGTAACAATGTCCTGCCCACAGCCCCCATTGATATTATTTTGCACGACGGACGCTTCATATAATAACATAACAATATACTATTTATGGTGTTATGTCATCGTGTCATTTCTTGTCTCTACATGGTCACGCGTTAACAATTCTCCTCTGCTCTCTGTATCGTGCACGGCGGAGTTCCGCCACACACACAGATGAGCACGCTAGAGCGGCTCGGGCCTAGCCTGGTTCCAGACCATAGACCCCGCCCACTCAACTGAGTAGGCTTGCATTACTGGTCTGGCATACTTCAATGAATTTGCGATTTATCTCGTCCAAACGATGGACGGACCAATAAACGCCGGGGGTGGGGGCGGGTCTAGTGATTAGCCA
>NC_065514.1:16742864-16753249 GCF_006386435.1 Epinephelus moara | reverse complement strand
GGTAGAGTAGAGAGAGAGCTAAGTAGCGTTGAAGTAGAGTAGAGCAGGGCAGAGAGATGGAAGCAAAATATATTAAACCCGGTGTTAATACAGCAGAACTGGAGAGAGGGGTGAAAAATAAATAGAGGTGGGCATGGCTCAAGTAGGGCGCAAAATTATAGACGGAGAACGATTGACAAATTTTTCACTGTAAGCCCTGACACTGTCATATTTGTGTAGGAATTAAGCTACAATACATGACATATGTTGTTTTAATTAATAAATACAGTGTGAATAAAGATTAAATAACACAAAAATAACTGCAGTCTTTGTTAATTGATAGCCGCTTAAAGTAAACATTTTTTTTAGGGCAAGTAAAAACTGACTTCAGGCAAGTAGATCTCTGACCAGCTTGCCCGACCGGGCAAGTGAAAAAAAACCTTAGCGTTGAACCCTGCTACCATATTTCTTCTCATAAATCTAACCAATATAACTTTACTTGATGGTGGTCTTGACCCAACCTATGTGACATTACAACGCGCAACCATGATTCTTTTCCTAAACCTAACATTTGTAACTTTACTTGCCCAAATCTAACCTACGTTACTTTACGATGCCCAGCTGTTTCCTCCCCTTAACCAAACCTACATAACCCTACATGCCTAAACCTAACCAATGTAACTTAATTTTCCTAAACCTAACCTACATTACTTTACAACGCCCAACCATGTTTCTTGTCCTAAACCTAGCCCATGTAAGTTTACTTGCCTAAACCTAACCTACCTAACCTACATGACTTTACTTGTCTAAACCTAACTTACATAACATTGTAACACCCAACCATGTTTCTTCCCCTAAGCCAAACCTACATAATGTTACATGCCTAAACCTAACCTACGTAACTTTACAAATGTTTTTTTTCCTAAATCTAATTAATGTAACTCTAAGCTAAGTACGTAACTTTACGTTAAGTACCTAATGTGAAAATGCTGTAGATGTCATACGAACCATTGTATGAGGATATGCTGCTTGGTTATAGCTTTAATTGTCAGTATGTATTAATGGTCCACATACTGTACAAGGGACCCTTAATTGAACTTTATCATTTCACATGCTTTATGTCTTCCTAGACTTGGGTTTCACCTCTTTTCCTCTTCTGTGCTAACACTCCTGTCATTTATTTCTTTTCACACCTCAACTCTAAGCTGTCTCAGGTTCTGCAGAGCATAGTAGATCAGAGCAGTGAACATACAGCTGCTTTAATAGCTGGACTACTGTTCTGGAGCAGACATACACATCGTGCACACCTCTGAGACAGGAATTTTTTAACCTCCCCGATATGATGCATTACATTGCATTACTGTACATTACACATGATTCATTAAACTGAGATACAGCCGTCTCTCTTCATCTACATGTCCACAGTCAATTCTCACCTCTCCTAATTGGCTGCTGCGAGTTTAGTCATCAAGCCCACTGGAGTCTGTCACCTGGCGGTCACACTATTGGCTGTAATGTCGCACTTTCCGCAGCGAGC
The DNA here is from genome assembly GCF_006386435.1 of Epinephelus moara. Classification (NCBI taxonomy): domain Eukaryota; kingdom Metazoa; phylum Chordata; class Actinopteri; order Perciformes; family Serranidae; genus Epinephelus; species Epinephelus moara. The sequence continues at coordinate 16,751,733 of NC_065514.1, read as the reverse complement.
CAGGGGAGACGCATGCTGCTCTTGGTGTTTATCTCTCAGGTTCTGGCAGTGATGCTGTTTTAATAGTCGGCAGAGTGAGCTTCAATTGACATAAGGAGAAATTTAATGTTTTAGGGCACTTGTCTTTTTAAACTCCTTGGCTTCCATCTCCACATATTTCCATTACCCCTATTCATATTCTGGCTAATGAAGATCTTTCTGCACTTAACCTGACAGATGGGATATCTCCTACCCACAGGACAGCGGTAATAAAATGAGTATGGACCTATTACTGGTGAGTTAGAGAAAGTACGTCAAAAAGGAAACCCTTGCAGAGAGCCGAAAGATTAAATTAATTTAGGAAATTACTCTCAAGGCCTTCAGACTTAATTTAACAAATCTTGCTTCGTTGTAGCCTCCAAGCCCACCTAAATCTTATGAGACCCCCCCCCCCCTTTTATGCTCTGGAAAACATCTACAGAGAATTGACAAAGCCCTCAGGGTGAAAGCTTGACCAATCAGAGAGCTATAATAGATGATATGACAGGGCAGCTCAATGCCTAAACCTTGTTCTGGGCTCCTAAATGAAGCAGGATTCTGCAACTGTGAAGCCTATTTCTTTCATAAATGTAATTCAAAAAACGATTTCCGTGGACAATGTACGAGTCCAGACAGCTCATTTTGTTCCAGTTTGGAAATCAAAAGCAAAGACCAATAAAAGACCATCAAGCTGTGTTAGTCCAGTCAGGTGTAGGGAGACCACAGAAAGCAAATAATAATTTCAGAGCTTGCTTCATAAGGCTCCTACCTCTGGTCAGGAGACAAAACTTACACTGCAAAGGGAGCACTTTCATTGTTACATGTAAAATCAGTGTGTGTTTTTTTTTTAGATTATTTTTATGGGCTTTTTGCCTTTATTGACAGGACAGAGAGTGAAATGGGGAGACAGAGAGAGAGTGGGGACTGACATGCAGCAAAGGGCCGCAATCCAGATTCGAACCTGCGGCCGCTGCAGCGAGGTGATGCCTCTGTACATGGGGCGTCGGCACTAAATCAGTGTGTTTTTAATATTTAAGTAAAATCGAAAGACGATGAGTGCTGCTCTCTGCAACCGTTTAACCTCCTCAAAGAGATTTTCTAAATTAAACTTCAGTGTTTTGATAATTTTCATATCTTGCAAAAAACTATAAACAGTCCTTTTTAGTCACTCATGTGCTACAGTTATTCCATTTCGCATGTAAGCTAAGGAACTCTAAAAGCACAGGGTCACAGCAGGTGTCACATTATCACTTCAATACTTCAAGGTAGTCTTTTGTTGAGCACAGAATTGCAGAGCATAATACCGGCTTCAACATGTATGACCTTCATTTGAGCAGTCCTGTATAATTCAATGTCTCTGCTCCTCGGCGGGTCTGTGAAAGAGATACACGTAAATGATAGATGACTCGTCATTCATCACTGTTGTCACCTTGGCACCCGGGAGGAAATAACAGCCCGGCCAAGGTGTGTCACTTCCTGTGTTCGGCTACTTTGTCTTTGCCTAGTATCGTTTAGCTGTTGAGTTGAATGTCAAATACTGTACAATGACACACACACACATACGTGCACACACAAATAGTTATTATTCATTAATGGAAACACATTGATGTAAGCAGCGATCACCCACACAGTGATGTTGCTAGGTATGCGTCCTGTGTCCCTGACACAGTACAATCTGAAAGGACGCAAGAAGCTCACCTCTGCTCTGTACTAGGGACGCACTCTTATTTTCGTGACGTGACTTGAGCTATTTTGAAAGCATTTCCCATGTCACAAAACCACTGAGATTTAAACGTGTTTTAGATTTTATTATCAAACTGTTGGTGATGTGTTAGTATTTTTGGTTTGGTGCTCTGCACAGATCTGATACCTGCCTGACGACCCACCTGTTGTCATAACCGGCTCTCTGAAGCTTGGTGCGTGGCTGTTTTTCTTGGCAGTTTTAGCGGGGTGGCATGGAGGTCCCCAGGGATTGCTGATGGACAATAATCCTACATTTTTAGGTTTATAAAATACACCCAAATACATGAATATGTAGGATATTACTACAGACATTTCTGTAATGTTACGTCTTAATGTCTGCTGTGACACTGATAATACTTTGCTGTACAGGTGGATGCACTGTGCTTTTCCCTCTGACAATGCTGTATCGTGATAATGTGATTGTGCCAGTGATCAATATTGTATTCACTTATGTCGATAATGACCTGGTGATGTTTTACACCAATGGATGCGCCAAGTTGAAAAAAAATATTTTTACTGTACATATTGTGTATCTCGCATAAGATCCTGTTTTGTTCATAGTCTCATTGAGTGAAAGGAAAACATAAAGATTATTTTGAGAAAGAAAGAGAATGAGCATGTTTTGAAAAATGTTGAACCATTTAATTTTATACAGTATCGTGTTCATACAGTATCTTATTTCTTGTATAGATTATCTGTAGAAATTCTATTTTAATGGAATTATATACAGTCATATAACACATTTGGTTTAGGCTACTTGATACTGGCTAGATGATTGTAGTTCTTTCTATAATCAACTCAAGATGTGACATTTATGTAGTGTTTTGTACATATATTGGATATAAAGATGCATATAGAGTTTATGGTTTGGAAAATCAAGTTTTTATATTTGGAAATATCTGTTTAATTTTTAGATACATTTTCAACATACATGAAAATAACCATAATTATAGCCATTTAACATCAAATTTGAGTTTCACACTACAATTTTATCGAGAGCCCACTCAACTTTTGTAGGACCCACTCAAATGACCACATGTGGGTCCTGGGGTTGTAACAAAGTGATAACATAATCGTGTCCAAGCCAAGACCAAGGCCAGAGGTAGTTGAAGCCAAGTTAAGACAGAGTCCAGAGCAATTTTAGTCCTTTTCAAGACCATCATTGGCAATATCTTATTGATACTCCTTATCGATATCTGATTCTTTATTGATGCTTGTATTGGTTGTTTGTCATTGTTAAATGATTGTTTTTTGAAAAATATATTTTAAGAACAGGGTTAGAATTTACATGTATTTGAAATATAACAAAATTATATTTTAGAGCAGTAACTGTAATGTTTACAACGGCAAAGTCACACTATAAAGCCAATAATATCTCAGTGGAAACAACTTGTTTGGAGTTACGAGTAAGGGCTCTTTTCAGAACCATGAGGGTATGTTCAAGGACTGTCAACAGTCTTTTGAGTATCAGCTATTAAACAGCAGTCTCTTAAATGCAACAGAGACCCAGAATCACATTTTTCTTATCAGCTTATTTTGAAGTCTGTGCTGCAGGTTGATTTTCATTAGTGGACTAAAATAAAGTGAAATAATGGTTACGTAGAAAGCAGGAAATCTAAGTAGTTAATACCAGCAGTTTGGATCCACATTGTAATTCATTTTGTGTCGTGCTTGTGTAAAGCTGATGACTGCAAGTCCAATATTCACTCTCCTTTAGCTCTGTCTTTGGTCATCACCAACTACTGAGAAAAACACCTGGCTTTTTAGCTGTTAAATGCTCCGGTGTGTTCACCAGCTAGTCTCCAACTGTGTCTGTGCAACACTGTCTTACTCCTAACTCATCAAATACAGAGGAGTTGTCTTTGAGGCCCTACACGTCAAACTATGACACTCTCTGTACCCCTCTAGCATCACTTTTGGATGTTTAGGGACTGCATGACATTTTCTGATCTGTCTCTGCATTGTGTCTTTCCAAAAAACAAACAAACAAACAAACAAAATAATTTCCTTGTCCACGGGACACATACAGTTTCCGCTTGTTAAATGCATCCAGTCTCATTTCAAAATAAACTTTAATTTGTTTTTAGGCTTGGAAAAAAGATCATGATTTGGGTCAAAATAAGTGCATCAAGCTTGCATAATGTAATTGCACTCAATGTACGTGCATTTGACATATGTCAAGCTCTATTCTACACTGTCAAAGTAAGTCACAAACAGGGGTCTAATGGGTGAAAATCCTTTGTTCGTTTGACCAATCAACCAACACAACTGCATGCTCTACTTGGACTTTTTTGCTCTTTATAATACAGTAGCTGCTCAGAGCGTCAAATAATGGTGCAGCCTGCTGCGTCATATACAGATGCTGAAAAGTGCCTTGGTGTGTCAGTTAGTGCTGTGAGGGCCGCTGTCCAAGTGTCAGTACTTGACGAGTTGAAGTGAGGACAGCTTGATTTGTCTACTGTTTGACATTGAGCAGGTAGTGTACGGGGGCTCTTTAGAGCTTTTACCTGGAAACAGGCTCCTGCCGTGTCTGCAAATGACACTATTAGCGCTGTGAGAGTGAACCAAAACTGTAAAGTGGTGGGCCAGTTAGCTGAACAATGAGCCGAATCTCATTTAGAGCTCACTAAAGCCTCTGGGAGCTGCAGATTCGGGTGAGTATTCTCTGTAGACTCCTCAATATGAGCAACCCCTTTTACATTGTCATTTGATCGATTGTTATCATACTAATATTGATTATAACCACTTTAAAGTTGTCCAAAAATATATACTACCACTTTTATAAAAGGCTAAATAATTGCTACAGTTTTAAGCAGTGTTCTCAGACACACATTTTGTGCCTTACTGAATATTCCCAGCCTCAGGAAAGTGAATGTGGATTTAATTTGAAATAAACTACAGTTCCCATGGTCATTCTAGTGAAGGGACATGTCACCCAGTGACACGATGTGACTCAATCCAGTGTTTTTAATTGTTTTTGGAAACAATGGCAGTCTCTAGGGCACACAGTAATACGCTATCCATTGTTGGACTTGGTCCTTTATGGGATTTTTGAGACTTTTTCCTGACTTCTCCTTGAAGTGCAAGTGAGAGGTAACACTGTGTTCCTTGAACAATACATTTTATTGACTACACTTGAGACTAGCTGAGGACGTGTGTGCATAGCAGTGCCAAGGAATGAATGCTTCAGATGCTGAGTCATGTCCTCTCTCATCCTCACTCTTTGCAATCACTCTCTACTGACAGCTGTCCGAGAAATGAACAAGTGCGCTGCTGCTTTCTGGTTGTTCAGCAGGGTGCTCACTTCATTTTTCATTCACACATTGATTAATTCTGCAGTAGGAGGGAGTCAAACGTACCTTTGACTAAAACTGTTCTCCTTCCTCCGACAGTGGAGGGTGACAATCCTGTGACCTTCACTCCTGACATCTTGACTCACTGTCCACACCACAGGGTTACTGGCTCGCGCTCCCAGGAACGCCACGCCGTCCTTCAGCTTGACCCTGAAAACACACAGACGTGAGCAGGTTAAAAGAAAAACACTGAATAAGATTATACCGGAGCTGTCAAAAGAACAGCTCGCAAATTAAGTTTTGGAGCTTCAGAAATACACCTGGCCTTTTTTTATTTTCTTTCTGACACAAACAAACGTGTCAAAACAGAAAAGAAATGAGGTGGCACTTTAATTGTCTCTCAGAGAGGACAAAAGAAATGCTTCAAACACTGTTGGTCTCCTCCTCATGAACACAAGGACAATAAATAAGCCATTAAAAAAATGAAAGATAGTACTGTAGCAGACTGATCAAAAACATGCTTTACTAATATAAAGGCACTAGACTGGAGCTACAAAAGAAGAAGAACTTTTGAGAGGCGTTTGGTGGTTGCTAGATGATGAGAAAACAAAATCTTGTTGAAGAAGGAACTCTTTCGGCTTTCATCCATTTTGGAAAGTAAATAATAAGTGAAAAAACTCTTTCAAACTTTCCATACTTTGCTTGATGAATATTGCTTGAAGGAAGTGAATCTGGCAGGTACATGTCAACTTATTTCATTAGCAGCGATTAAAAAGCAGCATCAGGACAACAGATGGCACGTTAGCCGACTTGAAATGATCAAGAGTCAGGGTGGCGAGTTCTAATTAACCCCTGTGAAAGTGTGTTTAACCACAGTGAGAGTATGAAAGAGTTGTTTAACATGACAAGTCTAGACGTACACCTTGTAGTTTCCAAGCATCAGGACTCTCTTGAGCAATAAATAGGTGGCGCAGCTGGGGTTTTACCAGGACTCCAATCTCTGCAGCTTCCATGCCACGTCTGCCCCACCCTTTCTGTCCCTCTATCACTTCCATTACTCCTGGTCACAGTCTGTGTGAGGCTATCCAGGTGCCAAAGAACCATGACCTCCTCCTCTTCCAGTATACTGACTCGCTGTTGCTCTCCTCCTCCTCCTCTGTCACATGAAATTACCATGAAGTACTCAGAACAGCTTTCAGTGCTTCCTTTTCCAACATGACAAATTGCTCTTGTTCGAACCACTGGCAGGAACGCGGCAGAATATTTTATGTGGGGGGAAAATGAAGAAAGAGATGGCAAGAGAAGCCAGATCTCAAGTAAAACACCAACAGCACAGAAAGGTGGAGAGGGAGGTGAAAGAAGCAGTTCTATTCAGTGAAACATGAACGCAGGGTAATTTCTCCCCGCATCAAAATAATTGGAGACTGTCCTCATTCGGGAACTGCGCAAGACTTGCAAAAGATGAAGAAAAAAAGAGCTTTAACGGGAGGATAATGACATGACAAACCATGCAGCAGTCCTTAGAAGAGCACAGTCATTACATCTTCAGTGTTCCACCGGTCTTCTTTGATCTTATCCAGGCCGCTGAGGCGGTAATAACTGGCCTTGTGTTGGTCGCTGCTCCTGACGAGCAAAGATAAAGGCCGCCGGTGTGGAAGACACAGACAATAACTAGGAGGAGACGACTGATTGCCGTCTGCCCTCCTGTTTCCCATTCGTCACCTTCGCCATGGCAGAATAATTATTACAAATTCACAAGCAGATTCAGCACTGACAAGGGGGACGACAGGGGGGTAATAATCAACTAACATGAACCAAACTCCTACTTTATGCCGTATTGATCACATATCAAAATTCCAATTTGAATTTGCTTTAGCGAACTTTTACCACAGATGTGTCTGCATTAGTGCCCAATTTTGATTAGCGGTTGATTGTTTCAGCCAGGGGTGCAAATATAGAAAGCCTGTTCGCGTGGTTGCACTGTGGCTCAGAGGTAGAGCGGGTCGTCCACCAATTAGAAGATCAGTGGTTCGATCCCCGGCTCCTCTAGTCTGCATGTCGAAGTATCTTTGAGCAAGATACTGAACCCCAAATTGCTGCTGATGGTGCTTCCATCAGCAGGTGGCACCTTGTATGGTACCATATATATGGATGTATGTGTGAATGGGTGAATGTGACTCATAGTGTAAAAAGCTGTTTGAGTGGTCGGATGACTAGAAAGGTGCTATACAAATGCAGGTCCATTTACCATTTACCATTTACTGGGGCCTGTGAGGTGGAGGGAAATATGGAAATATGCTCATGATCAAAGAAGAACTCTCATTAAATTCAAAAAGGTGCCATTTGCTATATATGCTCTTGAAAAAGACAAACCCATGTCCGTCATGTTTTTTTGTTTGTTTGCTTGTTTTTATATAACAGCCAGTGGCATATATAGCAAAATTATATGCTTATTCTACATAAACTATAAAAGGATTAAATTTAATGAATAATTTCTTATTTTCTTTGGAATTTTTTTTGTACCTACCTTATGCCACTGGGTTCAGCCATGACACAAGTAAAAATTATTTACACTGTTTAAAAAATGCACACACAAAAAAATAAAATAATATAATATCATTATAAAGGCTGGCTATTGTTTAAAATCACAATAGAGAATGTGAAGTTCAGCTCATGTGTCTAATGTTTCAGATAGGGACGCCATCTTGTGAGGACCTCGCTGTGCCTGTGACGGTGGTCAAGCAACATTATTCGGACAAACTAATCATGACACACAAAATATATCCATATGGCATGGTGTGGATACAGACCCTGATGGACTACCTCAACTCACATACCTGGATATTGTAGACTGCCTTGTTTTTAGACTGAGTGAATACACTTTAGTTAATAGAAGTAACAGCGCGTACCTCAAAAATTCTGCCCCCATCTCACAAAGCGGGACATACCTTCACATTCTCTGTACCAGCACCAGTACCCTTAGAGTGATACTGATACAAATAGAGTACTTCATCAAAATTGTGACAAAAGCAGCAGATTGTATCTTTAGCTTCTTTTTTTATTGATGAATGTGCCTGAGATGCATTTTTTGACTGTCCACTCACTACGATGCAAATACATTTGGATGCCAATGATTGGTGCACATGTCACGGGCCAGAAGTCAGTGTATGATAAACATTTCTGGTGCTCAATTGTGATGCCAGTAATATTGTGTTACTTATCTTGTGTACTAGCAAGCAAAAGTAGTTAGAAATGAGCAAACGAGAACAAATAGGCACTTTCAGGCTTTTGAAATAAGTAAACAAACAAGCCTCAGCAGCGAAGAATATGCCGAGAGCATAACATTACAGCATTAACGTTACAGCGACAGAGGCTAGCAGGCTGTTTATGCCTCTTAAAGACATATCTGAGGAATACAATGACTGGCAAATGACTGAATGGATTTCCACTGAGGAACATCCATCATGATATTGGAATTGATGCAGAGGCCATTCTGCAGGAGTTTGATCCAACAGGGAGACACAGAATGAACTTCAAACAGGCAGGAATCTTACTATATAATGACGTAAACTCTGTCTGTGGGTGTCTGTGTGTCTGTTCCACGTTTTTCTCCTCACTGACTTGGTCAATCCATGTGAAATTTGGCACAGTGGTAGAGGGTCATGGGAGGATGCATATGAAGCAATATTACATCAGTTTGCCAACTGGGGGGCGCTATAGCAACCGATTGAAATTGCAAACGTTGAATGGGCATATCTCATGCCCCGTATGTCATACAGACATGAAACTTTGTACAGAGATGCCTCTCCTCATGA
>NC_065514.1:16619561-16742778 GCF_006386435.1 Epinephelus moara | reverse complement strand
GGGGGCGCTAGAGAGCTAATTTCTTATCTAGGCCTAACCGCCATATCGATTTTTACTAAAGTTGGTATATATGTAGAACAGGACGCCTCAAGGTGACTGGAGAAATTTAACTCTAATTGGCAACTGGGTGGCGCTATAACAACAGAAAAATGCTTCAAAATGGCTAAAATGCGACCGATCGCTGTGGCTCCCCCTGTGGCCCAATGTTGTTTTTTTTCTTCTAATTTTTGGTATGACTAAGTCATGGTATGGTATGCTGTACATAATCACGGAAACTGTCAGTGTGTCATTCTGTCAGTCAGTCATTCTGTCTGTCCCATGTTTTTCTACTCACTGATGTGGTCAATCTATGTGAAACTGCACATAGGCATTGAGGATTGGCATAGGTAGAAGGTGACAAAGCTACCAATGGGTATGGACTAGTACTACTTAATTTTCTCATCTGGCCTTTTTATTATTTATTGGAGCAGCTTGGTTTGGGCTTTGTGTTATTGTTGCTGTAGATTTTCTCATTCCTAACTGTTGATGTTATTGCTGTGTGATGCTCCTGCAGAATGAGGGAACATGTTGTTTGCGAAATACCTTTACGTTTCTCTGGGCAGTGTATTGGCCTGTCTTTGAAAACGTAGGCTAATCAGAGTTTTATGGTGGTGGTGTTGTGTTGGTAACGTTAATGTTAATCTCTTACGCTCACCGAGTAGACTGGTATGTCCATGCATGGGAACCTACGTGTGAAAGCTACCCTACAAGTGGGCGGGCAGTTCCTGTGTGTACTATGAAATATAATCCTGTTGGCGCCACCTTCTGCTGCACTACTGAGCCAATCACACATCTCATTAAATCAAATAACAGTTGCTGTAATTATCTGTGAGCAAAGCTATAATTGTCATTTTTTTCTAGATCTTGGTACAAAAACGATTTGTTTGACAGGAGAAGTTTTGATACTTCTTAGTTTTGGGTTATTTCGGTTGACAATTTAAAAGTATTAAGTACTAATATCCAGCCCTAATCGATATAAATTAAATTCTTTGGAGATTTTTTGGCTGTTGATCAGACTAAGTGAGCGATTTGAAAATTTCTCTCTAGTGCTTTATTACTGTATTTGGCATTTCATTGAGTAAATGGCTAATCAATTAATCAGTCAATTAAGCAGTTGGTGGATGGGTTGATCGATACTGATGCAGCACTCTGAACCACAGTGTCAGAGCGTGTCTTTCTTTCTTTCTTTCTTTTTTCTTTCTTTCTTTCTCAATATATATGTTCCTCAGTGTCACGTGTCTCATCCTTTTATCCCATCCTGTTTCTTCCTCCCTCGTCATGTCTCTCTCACACACGACATACAAACCCCAAGCATGTGCGATAGCCAACAAGCAAGCAGGATAAATTAACAAATGGCATGTTGTAAATGAGATTGGTTTGGCTAATATGATTTCTGGTGAGGAAGGAGGAGGGGGAGGCAATAAAGGAAAGCAATTTGAAGGGTACCCCCCCCTTTCACATGCATCAGCACATGAAGCTGCCTCATTAATTCCATGAAAACCTGCATCAGTGGGATGAGTATTTACAGATGAGATGAGGTTGTCAGAGAAGACAGTTTTCAGCTCTCCCTTGATTGATGCTCAGAAAAGGCACCCCAAGATGGCCATCGCCCAAATAACATGTCAACACACCTTTCACTTTGTCATACCTGTCCTGTGCTCCATGAAATGACAGTGTGCATTAATGCACTTTACACAGCAGGGGATTAAATGGAATACAAACAATTCTGAATAAAACCATGTGAGAGCGCACGTCTTTTGTGCAAATAACTACATTCAGACACCATGCAGGGTTTTCCGGAAGCGCCAGTGATGTGCAGAGTTTTGCATACCTGCTGAGATGAGGGTGTGCAGCGTACAGCAAAAACTAGCACATGTTGTCAGGATTTCTACAGCAAAGTACTGTATAAAAGCAGTATAATCTTCTTTATGGGGCTCTTCAGTGGTGATAAATGATCTTAAGTCTATGGTTTATGAACATTGCCAGTCATCACTGTTTTATTAGACTCAGTAGAAGTAGCATTTCCTTCATATAACTGGTCCTAAGTCTGAAGTTTTCCTTGATCAGTCTCATAATATTCATCAGGACCAACTCTTTGGTGGTTTTTTCTGTGTTTTTGAGCATTTCCAACACTTACACTAAACTGCTAATCCAAAATGGCCCAAAAATCTGTGCTGATAGTCTCATTTGTTTCACAGATCTCTAGAAATAAAGTCACAATGTGGACCGTCTTCAGCAGATGTATCATTTATTACCTGAGGGAATTGGCATTCCCTCCTTTCCCAGTCCAGGTGAAATTCACACTGTCCAGTCAAAACAGCCTAAAATATGAGCTGGTGGAAGTATTTTACTCCTAGGTCTCCAGAGACAAAGTCAAGGGGTGGATGCATTATTTGGCAATAGTGCTATTGTACCTGCCACGATTTATACCCCCTGTTATGTCAGCCAAGATGATTGTTGAATGTTTGCAATTCACAATGTCCAGTCAAAAAAGGGCAGAAATATGAGCTGGTAATATTGTTTGCAGTGTCTGAAAAGGAATTTGATGTGAATACATTATTTGGCAGAGCTGTTATTTTAACTGCTGGAATTTGCATTCACAGTTATTTTAGCCAAGATGAACGTTACTTGTATGAAATTCAGGCAGTCCTGTCAAAACAGTCCAAAACATGTGCTGGTAAAATTATTTGACTCTTAGGTCTCCAAAGACAAAGTCAAGGGGTGGATGCATTATTTGGCAATATTGCTATTGTACCTGCCAGGGCTTGAGTGAAAGTACTATTTTGAGTGAAAGTGTTATTTTATGTGGTATATTTTATTGTTGGATTTTGGGATTACTACCACTGCTGGTAGATAGATAGATAGATAGATAGATAGATAGATAGATAGATAGATAGATAGATAGATAGATAGGATAGATAGATAGATAGATAGATAGATAGATAGATAGATAGATATTTTTGGTCACCCTTCTGTTGGGGCACAGATCTGGTAGCGGACGGTGACAGTCAATAGAGAACGGTCACTCTGCTCAGGGCTGAGTTGTGGCTGGTTTCATGTAACCACTGTTCATACTGTGGAGAGTTTTATTAGTAAACTGTAACTATAAAATGAAAGGATGTTTTGCTGCCTCTTGCAGCAACTGGAATCTGAGAAAAAAAGAACTTTATTCACTGGGCCGACTGCTGGCAACTTTTAAGGTGGAACGTTAACTTGTAATGTTACTCAACGCATGAGGTGACGACATGAATCAGTCAAAACACCTTAAACATTCCATATGACAACTCTGACATACATTTTTAGTAATGAATGGATCTTCAGGCATTTATAGATATTAATTTTGGCCGGGTTATGTGAACTGCATATATTCTAATCCTCACTTGGAGAGAGAAAAAGCGTGGTGGAGCATTGTACCTGTGGGCTACGGCAACACTAAACCCCTGAGCTTGCCTGAGAGGGACTATATGCACGGTTATGTTATGAGGAAATACAGTGAGTGCTGGACGGAGCAGTGAGTGACAAAAACTCCGCCCTCTCTGTCTGCCGAAGGCAGGGTGGTGAAGAGGGGGTGTCCGAGTCTGAGGTGTTAATGTGTAGGAAGTATATTGATTTTTGTACCTGTTTAAAGAAAAGATAATTGTCTCATTTACAGAAATGATTGATCTTATTGACTATTTTATTGATAATCTGTTGCTATACGGCTAAATCTTTGGACCCTTTTTACTTCCTGTCAGTAACTGCAGTCACAAATATTCCAACAGGAAATACGCTTGGACCCATTAAGAATATTTATGTTTTCAAGTTTGAAATAGTCTATAAGTCAATCATATTTTTTGCATAATGAAATCTGAACCTGCAAGTAACAGTACAGCTGACAGAAAACTGTAGAGGAAATGGTAGTACTGGAGTCAAGTTAAAGGACCTTAAAAAGAACAGAACCTAAATAAATGTACTTAGTTACATTGTACAACTGCATAGTGAGTTATAAATGAATGCTGGGTCTTTTTTAATGATTAGAAATGACCTAAACAAACAGCCTAAGCAGGACAGACTTTGCTGTACTTAAAAAAACAAAAATGGCATAATTTGGTCGAAGGAAGTAAAGAGCAGTGTACGTTTCCATGAAATCCAATTTCAGCAGAACATAAGATGATAATGACCGGATATCATTCATGAAATTGTAGGAATGATTATATGCTGTCATTCAAAAACATTAGTCTCACATGATGCCTTAATGGGCTCTCGTGGTTCCAATGACAATAAGTGATGATGGGGGTTAAACAAAGGCTCACATTAAGATTCAAGACGTAGAAGAAAAAACAAGGGAGTGTGTATGCATTTGGTGTAAAAGTCTCTGTGGTGAGCACAGGGATGGGAGGATAGCTTGGTGTTAAAGGTGTTTGAGTAGAGAGAGGGGATAATGGTTCACAGAGACCGGCCAGGCAGATTAGAAAAGACAGGCGTTGTATCAGAGTGGATGAAAAAGGACAGAGGATGGGAGAAAAACATTCAGGAGAAGAGAGGAATTGAAGAGGCTTTATTAGAGGCTAGAATAAGAACTTGTAGTCAGTGCTGGCATATGCTGTCTGTTTTGGTCTTATATTTCCAACAGTAAGAGAGATATTTATGTCAATGTCATCCTCCTGGAGCCATTTGCGGGCAAGGTCACCCACTAAACCTTAAGCTCAGATAATAATAATAATGATAGGTGAGAAGAAACAGGGGGGAAATGGTTCCCTGTATTGTCACCCAGGTGATAACGGATCATTACTGTGGCAAAGATGGAGACAAAGAGAAGCCAATGACTTCACACATACATACATATACACGCAGTCACTGTGGTGTCTATATCTGATATAATGTTCACACATTGGCAGAGAGTGGGTTGGTGGACAGAGTGAACCTTTAGTGGAGATAAATGAAAGTGAGAACAATTGCTCTGATATCAGCTCCGCCACAAAGAAACCACCTTTGGTTCTTACATCACAGAGAGGCTCCTGCAAAGGGAGAGCCAGATGGAGAGAAGCTGTAATACACATGAGTCACAGCACATTCATATATAACCTGCGACCAAGTTCTGAGACGTCATTAGCTAACCCCATTGAAGTGTTTGACAGAAAAAGCCACAGACATGCAGTGGTGATCCTAGACTCTCAGGGGCCCCTGGCAAAGAAGCTTATTGAGGCCCCCAGCCATACACGCCCCCATGAAAGTGCCTTCTGAGAGCACACAGTCAACTAAATGAAAGAAGCTTTTTCATTCCTCATTCATATGAACCTGAAGTTAAACAATATATTAAGTCTTAACAGTTTAAACCCTGGGTCCTCTACAGGGGGTCTGTTACCCCTTGGGTTGAAAAAGTTGAAAAACACACATTAAACATGGCTTAATAGAGACAGTTTCTATCACAAGTACACAAAACTGGACACATTTTCCCCACAAATACAAGATGCTAATGTTTTTAGCACAAGCCTATGGCATTTTACATCGTATAAATTAGCCTAGCAGCTAGCAGCCTTTTCCTTTACTCGTATGATGCCATGGACAACAGCAACATTTAACAAAGGTAACGTTACAAAATTTGGCTCCATTACAACTCACAATGTTCACTGACAAAACAACTGTCTTATACTAAACACGTTTTCCAAACAAATATAACATGCTAACATTATCAGCACAAGCCTATGGCATTTTACATTGTATAAATTAGCCTAGTGGATAGTGGAAATTTCAAAGTTCAAAGAGTTCAAAGTATTCTTTATATAAATTTTACTTTATATATAGGCTACTGTAAAAACTAATGACAAATTCACATAATAAGTAAACCCCAACCCAACTACAGTATTTTAACATTAACAGTTAAAGAACTAATTACAGCAAAATAAATGTTGAGTTAATAATTGTCTCCCTAACTCAGCAGAGACTCAACAGCCAGACCTTTCTCTATTATGTGTTTAGCAGTGGCTGAGATTGTTGCTACAATGAGAATAGCTGTTCCACCTTAACAGTCCGCCTATAGTGAACCTGGTCAGGGTCCAATGGGAAGCTAACGTAGCTCGCTAACTGTGTGGCTAACTTCACTTCAATGTAATCAGCAGGTGACAAGCCAGGCACGGGTGCTTGACTTGGGCCTTGAGGAGCTGTAGCATTTATCACTGACAGCCTAAACTGTTCACACATTGCACTGCTACGTTTAACTTCATACTCTCTGCTGCGGTCGCTGCAGCCTCACTGTCATGTTGCTGACACACACATGCTCTTGCTATATCTATATCTATATCTATATCTATATCTATATCTATATCTCTAGGGGGGGCACTTAGGGGGATTGGAAGCAGCGGCAGTGCACTGTATGGTGCCATTATGGTAGCTTTAAGGGGTTTATAGTTGTCATTGGAAGTGGTGCCAATATGAGTGGCAATTGGGGGCATGGAAGCATTGCTGAATGGGCCTATTGGGCACAGGCCCAGGGGCTCAGAGTGAAAGGGCCGGCCCCCTCGTCCTCACCTGCAAAATAATCACTCAAATGAACACGTTCTGACAGGGAAGAGATTCAAAATGACCACAAAGAGATGCAAAGGAACTGCAAAGAGATACAAAATAACTACAAAAAGGGGCAAAACAACCACAAAGAGACACAAAATGACCAAACAAACCCCTAAATTATGCCAAAGAGAAACAAAGCAACTACAAACAGATACAAAATTACACACTAAGCAGTTAACCAGTCGCCTTATTTGCCCCTCCTAGCGGTGCGCCTCTGCATAAATGACAAACTGGTCTGGCGGTTATTTAGATAAATCTAGAGCACACAATAACTCGTGTTTGAGTGTATTTCCCAAATTAATTTTAAAAAGGTAATTCAGCTGAATTCAATTTACAGACAGCAGACAAAATTGGCCAAATCACATTGAGCTAGTTTAGTTGGCTCACGTCCCTTAATTCTCAAACACCTGCAGCTAAATCCAGTTATGAAATAAACACAAAAGCTGCTGGGCATAGAACCCCAGCTTTCTTTATGTTCCCTCCCTTCTCCTCTATCTACCCTGCTCAGAAACAAAATAATCTCCATCACCTTGGGGTAAAATTAAATTACATAGTGGCCAGTGACAGGTGAACCAGGCTGCAAGCTGGTTCAATAAATTAGTAAGGTGAAACGGGGCTGTGCAAGAGATGCTCCGAGTCAATTAGCTGAGGAATAGTTGTCGGTGGAGTGTTTTTAGGGGCGAGCGGACACAGGCAGATGCGGAGATAAAGAGGGAGCTAATTCAATTAATGAGTTTGATGCTGTTCTTCCCATTATCAGAGCTAGTTAAAAGTGCTGGTGCGTGGCAACGCTGAAAACGCAGGACAAGATTAACACTATCAGATAAAGAGGGCTCCCCAGACAAAGCTCATCTCCACCCATGCATTCTGCTGTGTCTCTCCCTGTCTCACCCTTTTGTCTCACTTTCACTGTGTCTCTTTTCCTATCTCCCCCTGTCTGTCTCTATCTGTTTCCTCTGAAACACTCTGCTTCCCTCATACACAGCCAAGCCTCTCTCCCATCGCTCTCTATATCCTCCTCCTCTACCAAAGCTCCCAGTCTAGCGCTGGTGTCCTTCTGCTATAGCTTCTTTTATATCATTTAAAAAAAGGAACCAGAGATCCTGCTCTAATTCACTTTATTTAATTACCACATTTTGGTCCATAAAGCTTCGTCAGGTAATTTTGAAGGTCTACAGACCAAAACGTCTTCATTAAATAAAGTGAGTACAAGTGACCGGCCTTGTGCAGAAATTCTTTATCCTTCTGACTTTACAGTTTTGGCCCGGCACACCTGTAATTAAGACTTTATGGTGTACAAGAACTCTGTTAAAAAGTTTTTAGCCACGCTAGCAACTAGACTGAAGGGTCGGTCAGTTGGTCCAAACTAAAATATCTAATAAACTGTTGGATGTTTGGCATGGGATTTTGTGTAGACAATTATGTTTTTTGTCAATGTATCAAATGCTTTTCTTTACAATGAGCATCACATCCTGCCATTAGTCTGGCCACGGACAAGTACTGCTTTTTGTCTGTCCTAGGGGCTGAACCTGAACATTGACTATTCAGACATTGAGTGTTTGGGTAGATCTTTAATTTTGGGATTCAGATTTCTTTCTTTTTTTTTTTTTTTGGAGAAATGACAATAAAGATAAATAAATATTATATTAAGTGTTTCCCCTACTTTTATTTATTTATTGATGATTTTCTGTTTTTTTTTTTTACAATTTAAACAAGGTAAAATTTTTCATTGTGGAGCTGCATGCAGTGTATTGATTCACTGTTTATCATTAGAGCTCTACTCTGCGCCAGGGACAGTTGTTGAGAGTCCGTCCATACACACAGTGACAGGGCTAACTGTCAGCATCACACAGCTAATGTTACGTAACATTTATTAATGGGTTTAAATTCAAGATGAAATTTAAATAAAAAATGCTTTTTTTTTTAACCTTTCTTTTATTCTTAAGCCCAGTTCAGACCAATGATTTGGGACAAAACTAAACTATTTTAGAACGTTGCAGAAAAAAGTTGCAGTGGTGTGAACTGGCTGGTCTGAGCTCGACTCAAACCGGCTGATGGTGTCACCTGCAACTCAGCTGGTCAAATCACTGGTGGCTGGTTTTAGGACCTAAGGCTAGTCACCTGTTTCTACAGACAATCTGCTTGTAGTAAAGTCTGCTGGTCAAGTCAAAATGACCGCACACGGTCCAGTCCATATCATGCTCGTTTTGTTTGCTTTTCACCATTTCATCACTACTACAGATGTAGCCAGTATCTCACTATCACTATCCTCATTCATATTTTAAGAAGCTACAAATTATATTCAGCCACAAAATAAACCTGAAAAGCTGGAAATCAGAACAGAAGTACAGAGAGTTGTTGCATAGAGATGATACACCCAGGGTTCCTACACATTTGGAATTTTAAAATTCCATACTTTTCCATACCCTAACTTCCAGACTTCTCTGCGTTTTTTTTTTTTTTCCAGAGAATATACGACATCTGAGTAAATATATCAGTGTTTCATATTTCACATCATATTTAATTATTCTTAATAGGCGATTGTAGCCAAGTACCATAATGGCATGCAAATAAAAACTCAGGTAAGTTCAATGTCTGGGCTGAGGCAAAAAGGTTGGGACTCTGGGTGCAAGCAATGCAGTAACGAGACGTCTGTGTTTTTTCCTTTCATGTGGCTCAGAATCGCCTTCTCCCCCATGTTGGCGATGTCAAACGATTTCACACAAAGCTTGCATCTAGCTCTGTGTGTGAGTGGGAATCCTTGGCCAACCAGTATTTATAAACTGTATTGTCAAGCCATCCATCCAAAAACTGCATCTACCCATTGTGAACCACGTGAAACTCGTCTTCTTGTCGAAGGTGCAGTGTTGGAATGAAATTTGATACCTTGGGGGCTGGAGGAGGGTCATGGGGCAGCGGACTGGACATACCACTTGTCAATCAGGTAAAAGGGGCAATATGTTTGTGTTTCTGTGTCTGCCCTTTCTAATCCTAACTATTGTATGTGCTTTAAAATGAATCAATGAACAATTCCATAAACTTTTTACTCTCAGAACAAGCTGAAAAACAGGAAATGGACACACCTTTGACACCCACACAGTGCAATCCAATATTGCAGAAAAACACTTCCTTGTCTCCGAGCTGTAGATACAGCCTGTGGTAGTTCTCAACCTGTTCAAAAAGGAGTCAAAAAAATCTCCCACCTTTTCCTTAGAGAAAAAAAAGGAACATCTTGTGATATATTCAAGCAGGCTATCATCACCTAACCTTCACCCATACCCTCTAATTTCCTCTGGATGTTGCTGGAAAAGTGCTGTTGCCTTGCGTGAGGCTTATCCGGTCCTTCACTTTACCCTTGTGAAATGTCAATTTCACTTCTCACTGCCATTGACCGCCTACTCATCTCACCATTCTTTACAGATCGATATCTTTGTGATCCAAACCAGACAGTGAATGGATGTGCTTTGAGGGTATCGGAGCTGTGAAGGGTTAAAAGCTACCCATCTATCAAGGGACAAAGATGATCAAAGGGAGTACTACTTACAGTGCCTCTTAGTCATTTCAACCCCGAGTGGATTGTATTGAGTGCTACTTAATTGAGGAGATGCTGACTGTCACCAAACACCAGGCGCGTTTAGAAATCAGGTGGCTATGCAAGGAACTGTCTGTACTGTCCAAGAAAAGCACAGACTATTTGCTTTTCACTCCGAGAGGAGAGGTGAGGAGTTGAGTGCCTTCAGCCAAATTCTCTCTTCATCCATATCTGGATGCCTGAAAAACACAGAGCGCATTGATGCCACATCTAACTTCTTTTTCACAGTCTTTTTTTAATTAAAAGGAAAAGCAGCCAGATGACTGACATATGGAGCTTGGACCCGAGGTCTGGGAACAAACTCCAGCTTTTTTCAAAAAAAAAGAAGAAGGAATAACTGTCAGAGGAGAGCAGCTGACTTCAAATGAGAAGAGGTTCAAAATGCGAGCTGGCCGTAGCCTCATGACATGAACGGATCCATGACAGATCAAGAGCAATCATATGGGCAGGAGCACTGAGAAATGAATTCAAGTCGAATTCAGAGCAACCCCTGAGAGTGTCTGAGGAAAGGAACATTTCATTCGAAAACCTGGGCATGGTTTCATACATACAGTACATCTTAAATACATCATGGTGGTGAGAAATCATTATTTTGCTGTTGATAAATAAAAAAACATATAATTTTGATCCCGTAGTTGTGGTGTTTTGAACAGAGGCATCACTATAATTTCAGTCATCACGGTTCTTCCAAAATGGGTGTTTTTCAGTCATCAAATGAGAACTTTTGTGCATCAGCTGAACAATGAAGAAAATGGATGGTGCCATATATGACTGTGAGGAAATGGGGCTCTTGTAATGGCTGAAAAACAAATTACTACTTCAGCAGTGGGTTTCAGAGAAGTGTCATACTATATGAAGGGTTTCACATTAAGAAGAACAAATTAATTTTACTTCGTCCACTATTATTGAACATTAAACAAATGAGGCTAATGGAATCCTTAAAACATAATTTTGAAAGCGACGGCCTCAAGAGTGCTATGATGATAATAATAATAATAATATGATGAGCTAGCACTAATGTGGAGGCGCGTTTCTGCATAATGCATGGCGGCTGTTATGGGGCAGAATGCAACACATGCATAAGTTATCATAGAGGGGGTGTAAGATGTAATTAAGGCATTATTTACTTTAAAACTGAAAGCAGAGGACGATAATGAGAAAGGAAATGAAATTGTGGCTCATAAAAAGTAAAATTTATCAAAGCCAATAGCTTAGAGCAGTCAATGACTTTGTTTTCTTTAATCTGCTTCGAGCTCTCATTATCTCCTTATGTCACATTATATTTAGGCTTATTTCCAAAACTGGGAGAAATAAAAACTGTCAAAGAAAGAGGCAAAAAAGAATACATGGTATTCAGAATAAAGAAACAGGCTGGATGTGGGTGGGTATTGACTGAAATGACAAAGAGCTCCGTGTGTGTGCAGCAACTGTGTACATGAAAGCGGGCCAACGGGATGATGACACTGAGGGGTGTGACAGCGCAACACCCACTGTGGCCAAGAGCAAGTCACCTCCAGTAAATCACAGCCGGGCTCTCGTCACGACGCAAGACTCAAAATGTAAAATTCAAGAACATCACCAATCTGGTGCCCTACATGTAAGACATTTCAACCCTCATTTGAGTTGCAGGATTTGGAGCGTGAGCACGGGATTTCAGATTAACACAAATATGGAATATGTGTCATGCTGGTTTTCCTTTTTTATTTTTCCATAATTGCAGAAAATGTACGCCAAGCAGTGTACTAAAAAACTTCCAATTTTCTATTCGCTTTAATGCTGGATTTCAGGAACTCACTACTACTACTGCTGCTGCTGTAGATTAGCTGAAGAAATGAGGTCATGTTGGAGCAGACAGAAGCTTGATCCCTGTGGCTGCCATTTGAATGGAAGCCGAGCCAGTTAAATAGGGGATAGGGCAAACACATGCAGACGCTGCATCCAGTAAAACCTATTTGACATAAGGTTGCATCCAGGGGATAAAAATTAGGCTTCGCATTGGATTCGTCGGGCTGCACGGATGATCCAGGACTGATCCAATATTTGGATGGACGCAGAAGGGGGCCAAGCAGTATAATCTCAGGATGTAGTGAGACCGATTATGGCAAGTTGGTAAACCTAATGTAGGAAGGGTTACTCAGATTAACACTGATGCGAGTGGGCACGTACAGTAGTCATCCTGATGACCCGACAAAGGCTACTAGCTGAAATGTGTTGGTTTGGTAGTAAAGGTATTCTTTGTACTTCAAGTGTTGCTTGAAGTAGGTGAAGTTATGCCAGAAATCCTGGCTTCCACATACAGTTGTACTGCAGCGAGTAGTCAAGTCAGTTTTATTTATAGAGGCCAGAATTACAAATTAGAATAAATACAGCATACAACACTCTCTATCTTATAGGCCTCATCTACATGTATACAGGTATTTTTGAAAACTGTGATTTTCCTCTATATTTAAGTCTCTTGTTCAAATGCAAGCAGAATTTTAGGTCACTAAAATAGAGATTTTTGAAAACACCTGTATATTTCTCAAAATTCTGGTTACTTTGAATCCATCTGGAAATGTAAAGTGGAGCATTTGGGAAAGAATTACATCATCATGTTCAATTCCTAAACTAAATGTTGCAGCAACATGTTATGGACGGACTGAAGCATCAGATGCACCCAGTGTTATTTTGGCCACTTCTACGTCTACGGTTTAAAGCCCACCAGAAATTGAGCATAGCGTTAGTTCAGGCAGGACACAATGTCAAGTATAGCTCACATCCCAGCTACATCAGCTGATGGAGCAGCTGATTGATGGAAGGGAGTCAGCTAATAGATCACATGATTCCTTTCTATGCAGCCAGTTGGCAAATCTCATTCAGGGCGCCCTATTTAATCTGCTCTGGCCTGCCTACTGTTGCTGCTTCCTCTGCAAGCTGCTTTACAACACGCCTCCACCCCAGCTCCTCCTTTTCATGTTGTGTCTGACTTATCAGTGTCATTTCTGTTTGTCACTGATGCTGCTCTGTTCTGTTCCTGGAGGGTCTTTGCTGCGGCCCTTAGGCTTTTCATGTAGGCGCATGGAAGGGCAGAGAGGTGTGCTCTCTCTGCCTTAAGGCTTTCCTCGCAGGCACGGTGAAAGGCAGAGAGTCCCCAGAACAGAGCCATACCGCTAAATATAATACTGCAAATGGAAATAAAGTTTTCTTTGACTAGTTGACTAGTGTTCCTGACCGAAATTATGGTACTGGATGAGACCTCGTTAAACCAGCCAGTTTGGGACAATTTCAAGAGTGGGGTTGTGGGGTCGATGAGGAGTGGAAGGAAAACTCTTGCATGTCCAGAGCATCACTTGTATCTTTGAGAGAGCCCCTCTGTCCTTATATCAAAGGGAGATCAATGGTAATGAGATC
Source organism: Epinephelus moara (assembly GCF_006386435.1). Taxonomy (NCBI): domain Eukaryota; kingdom Metazoa; phylum Chordata; class Actinopteri; order Perciformes; family Serranidae; genus Epinephelus; species Epinephelus moara. Next base: position 16,729,211 of record NC_065514.1, on the reverse strand, counting down.
CTCAGTTGGTGTTCTAAAACAGTTAACATTAGCCTGCATACTTTACTAGCCTTGTAATGAGGGGAGACTGTGAAAGAGGGCGAATGTGTTTCAAGTCATCTTTGCATTCTGGTGTGGACGGAGATATTTTGTCAAATGAAGGTCATGAGGACAGGGGAAAATATTTGTATACTGTGGACAGGGCCTTAGACCCTTGGTTAAGAGAGAAAAACTCCTCACAAAGAGCAGCAGATGAAGGACATTATTGAGGGTGGTGCTTTCAAATCGACTTGTGACAGACAAGTAAAATGTTTGAATGGCTGACATTTACTTTTTTAGCCATGCTAGCAGCAATGTTGGCCTGTCTGTTTGTTGGTCAGTTGGCTGATCCTTTACTTCGGTCCTTGATTGAAATATTTTAACAACTACTGGATGGATTGCATTCAATTCTGTACAGACTTTAATCGTCCCCAGAGGATGGATTTACATGAGTTTGGTGTGGTTCAGAGTAGGGCTGCATCGATTAGTCGACTAATCGATGACTAATCGACAATTGAAATAATCGGTGACTATTTTAGTAGTCGACTAATCGTTTTGAGTCATTTTTCATAGAGAAGTACTATAAAAGTACCCTAAAATACTCTTATTGCAGCTTGTTACGTTCACATATTGGCAGCTTTACACACTCTCCCATGACAGTGAACTAAAACCCTTTGGCGTGAGTACGAAACAAGACATTAGATGACATAATTTTGGGATTTGGGAGAGACAGACCGACATTTTTCAACATTTTAACACATTTTTCGATAAAATGATTAGTTGACTAATCAAAGAAATAATCGACGGATTAGTCAACAATGAAAATAATCGTTAGTTGCAGCCCTAGTTCAGAGTCATATATCTTTGTAACTTTTTGATGGATTGCCATGAAATTTGCTACAGACATTAAAGGATGCAGGAGGAACCATTCAGATGAATTCGATGATTCCTGAAATTTCCCTCTAGTTCAACCAGCAGGTCATAGTTTTCACTTATTTAATGAAATAAATCAACGGAAGGAATAGCCCGTTTTGACCAGTTATTGTTTCCAGACAATGTAGCATGTTAATATGCTAAACCAAGATGGCAAACATGGTAAATATTATATTTTCTGAACATCAATAATGCTAGTATTTTCCTAGTAAGCATATGAGCAGGCGGATGTTAGCATTTAGCTTAAAGCAATGCTGTTACTGCATGACTGTAGACTCTTCTGTCACATATGCACATGTTGTACAGTTGTTAACATAATGACATATCAGTATCTGTCATCCTGATATCTCATGAACTTCTACAGTATGTCCTTATCGCTGAAATTATGAATTCATGAAGTACTTTGAACTTAATTCTGCTGATAGCTTAGATACTCTTTGCTAAAAGTTTCAGTTCGAAATATACAGTAGAGTCAGAAAACAGCTTTTGCAGCGTGCACATCAAGGAGAGGAAGAACAAAAATTCATAATTGCCATATGTATGCAAATTACATCAATCTGAAGCCATTACTGAAACAATTAATCTTTGGCAATCGCTAAAACATTTTAATCACGATCGTTACAAATGGTTGACTATTCATTATGCCCTCTAATTAGATCATAAATTGTATGAATACACTGTTGTGGGAGGTTTTGAAGGATGTGACACACTGGGGACAAACACAAAAGCCAGCTAGGACTGATGAAGTGTGCCGCATTAATGGCACAGGGAGCCAGGGTTACTGAGAAGGGACTAAATGCCTGCTCTCTCATGACTTCATCTGTGAGTGATTTATTGAGTGACTGACTGGAGGTTTGAGCCTGCACATGTGTGGTCAGGTGATGCAAGTGATCACGATCCCGGGTCAAATGTTGCAGTATGTCATTCAGCTGTCCCAACGTGGGGGACTATCAATATTCTCGATGCGATTGATTAAATGCTCTCTGCCGGTTTGAGTGAGCTGAGTGAGCCATGGCAACAGGAGACACATTCTTGGTCTAGATGTCATGTGTTGTTGTATTTGTCAGTGTTGTGACAGTTGTGCAAGAGCCGTGGGAAGGCAGTACAGTAAGTGCTGGAGTGGCAATGTGACAAGAAAGATGTCAGCCATCACGCTAACCCAACATTTCAGACAATGTCCGTCTAAAAACTGTCACAATGGTGTCGCACAATGTTTGCAAAGTGTGAGAGAATTGGCTCTCACTGTGAAAAAGCCAAACTCCAGAAATAAAATAAATTCCATCTTGGTTTCATTCACAGTCTCAAGGTTATGTTCACATACAATCTCAGCCGTCCTCCAGGGACAAAATAAAGCATCTGTCTGAAATGTCTGCACACTTCTCCTCTCCACTCTACCATGTGCAGATTATTGGAAAATGCAGAGCCAAAACTGCAGGTAAGTCAATTCAGGCCTCATCTGTAAAAGCTGGCATGTCAAGCAGTACATTAGCCCCATTTGCACTTCATTATGTGCACCAGTGGGCACTGCTGAAAAGTCACCATCAGCGGGCTCCACCACATACAGGAGACAGGGAAAAAGACCCAAGTCACTGCATAGGCATCTGGTAGAGTTTGAAATGTGTATGTGTGCAAGTCTATGAAAGAAAATGAGGAATGTGAAGGATGTGATGGCGACAGACAAAGAGAGGTAATCAAAGCGAAGATAGAGGGATGATTTAGGGGTAGAATGATTGACTTTGATGTAGGCATTAGGTATGGATGGAAAACAACAGCTAATCTCTGCTGGCTGCTGTTTTCCTCTTGTTAAAGGATACAAAAAAGTAAAAGAAGTATTTGTTTAAGTGTTTGTTTGTTTTTTGAGAAAATGCTACCCTTCTGCTCTGCTCACAAAAAAAACTTTAAAAATCCTATGGGAATATACAGATACAGATATTTTAATTTGATTTTTTTCTTTCAGTATTTTGCATAAAGCTTTGTTATCAGTAGCATCACAATAAATGCACTTTCCAGAGATCTTGTTTCTCCCTCTCACAGGCTGTCTTTCCCTCATCATCCCTTCCTTGCTCACTTGTTGTTTTTCTCCCAGTTTCCCTCTCAGGGCCCTGATCAGAGATCTGAGACTGAGTAGATCTATAAAGAAAAACAAAGCTTTCTCATCACTATGTGTCTGTGTTAAAGTAAATAATGTGCTTTTCTTTTCCTCCCTCAGGAGCAAAGCTAAGTCAAACTGCACGGCATGTATTTGTGTCAACACAGGTTTTGCATGTAGCTCGGAGCAAGTCAGAAATCTTGCAGTCAGAGCAATGCCTGATATCTAAATCTAACAAACTGTGAAAGTACTGATATAAAAATTACCTGCATGAAAGGAGGCATTCAACGGAAACTTTTGTAACTTCTTTGGCACCTTTTGCACCTGTTGCGTAAAGCTTAAAATGCTTACATAAGAATTTAAATCAATTGAACAAAAAGGAGGAACTGTCTGGACAAACATTCTGACCCCGCTGCATAGCAGATGGTAAACTGCAATAAAGCAAACTCAGTAACATCTTTTTACTGTGTTAACAACCTTGCAGAACAACTTTATCCTTACAAAATGGTTTCATCATGCACTGTTCATGGTGTGTATTTCAGAGAGGCCGCAGTGGCTTATTTTGCACTCGCTGGAGAGGCCGTGCCTTACATCACCAAAGGAGCAGGCAGGGTGAAATTTAGTTGAAATTTAGGGCTAATATGCAAGCTGACCGAGGATTTAAGCGCAGTCTCATGCACACAGAAAAACACTCACTGTCAGTTTATGTGGTGAGAAAACATAGTTTCTCTTTCTTTTTTGTCATCAAAATATACATGTAGACATTTGTGCAGCTGTCTTCAATATTTTAGAATTTAATTTCAATCCAACAAGTCGTCCAGCACATACACTCACATAAGCTGCTCGTTCCTACCCTTTAATACGATGCACAGGGGCATATCCTGAATAAGCACCTAACAAATGGATGGCAAAATAGCTCGAATATGACCGTTATGTGTCGCAGTGGTCGAAATGGTGGCAGTTGCACCAAAAATACTTGGTTAGGTTTAGTCCAAAGATAGAGAGATAATTCCACAGCTGGTTTAGACAATGTTTTGATTCCTCTCAGTTTTTTCATAAATAACTGTGGCGCTTTCATGCAAACTTTGCCTCGTTTGCATGAAGTTGAAATCTTTCGACCAGTCTATTTTCTCACATTCAGGGTCAGGCTTATGTTGCCTGCTATCCTACATCCTACAGAGTGTGCATTTAACACTGCCAGTGGGTCTTCACCCTTTCCAGTAAACAAAAGATAACAAAACTGTCTGCAAATAATAATTCAGAGCTGGACTTCACTTATAAACTGTAGTGCATTTCTACCTTTGTGGCCAAAGCACTTTACAATTTGCCTTTCATTTATTTACACACTATGCTCGGCACTGAGCTGGCTATACGGAGCAATACAAGGTTCATGGACACATGATGACAGGAAGAACCAAGCATCAAACGACAAACTCTGAAATTAATAGACAACCCGCTGTACCCCCATGACAGAGCCTCCAATATACTATTTGACAGATAGGGTTTATCATAAAGAGTTAAAGGGAAAAAAACTGAAAAGGAAGTAACCATGTACAACCTATACTGTAGCACCACTGAGCTAGCTATCATTACATAAAGCTTCTTGTCCATGAGTAGATGCACGCTTCCTTCTGTGCAGTGATACAGTTGGTGGGTGCAGCTCGATAGAAAGAAAGTAGTTCCTCTATGAAACTGCTCACACCAAGGTCTGTGGATTATCTTGTTCAAATGAATTTTTTGGCTAGTTCTATTATATTCAAGAGAAGGCAGAAATCTCTATGTCTGATATCTCCAACACTCTGCAACTTGCACCTAAACGATCTAGACTGATAAAAAGCACAACAGGTATGATGAAAAATATGTATTTTTGATTTTGGAGTGAACTGTCCCTTTAAGGATTGCTTTGGTTTTAACAACTAATCTAGCTGGTTGTTGTTAGGGGAAGATTAGAACACCTCAGTAGCTTGCAGTAGTGGTAAGATGCTGACCATGAATTGTAAGGTCCCATGGTTTGAGTGTGGTCTAGGACCTTTGTGGCATGCTGTCTTTTTCATTTCCTGTCTTCTTTCTGCAATCTCCGTCTAATAAAATAACCCCCAAAAGAAAATATGGGTTCTTGTTACCAGTGAGGATGTGAACAAAGTGTGTCAAAGTGAGACATTTTGTATGCCTAACCATCCACCTACAGCTTTCTTTGCTACTTTTGCCTCAGAATTCATTATTTGCCCCACCACAAGAGGTCCCTTGTCCAGTGCTTTTGTATTTCTGGTGAAGACGTGCTCATGCTTTATTTGGCCCACTTACCTCTGACACACAGATCAGCTTGTGACACAGTATGATTGACTTGATGATCCGATGAAAACATACGCTCATGCAAACTTTAACCGTGAGTGCACTTTTCATTTCCCCTAAGGGAGTGTTCTCCTCAGTGTGTGTTGCAGCAGTAATATGGCACCAGGGGAATGGATGGCTGCTGGTGTTTTAACAGGGATGACCAACTCACTTCTCTCCTGTATGTTGGTAGTGCTTATCAGCCAGCACCATGCCCTGAGCACCGCTTCCACTTCACAGGGCCACCAACACCTCGACTGCCACTGGGTGTTTACACTGATCCCTTCATAGAGGACTCCCTTGGGTCGCTGTCTCTGTTTGTGTGTTTTTGTGAGTGTGTGTGCGCACGACTCCCTTGGGCCACAACACAGCTTGTCTGCACTGAGCCTCGTGGAGTGACAATGCTGGGTCTGTTCCTCCAGACCACAGTCAAACACTGCGTGCCAGGGGACGAGCGATGAAAGAGTGGACAAGGACAGGTGTTCACTCAGGCCTTAACCACCCTGATGGGAGCAAAAACTTTAAAGCAATGGATAGAATATGACTGGTAAATAGTACTGCATACTTTCAGAAATGTTTCATACAATATATCAGAGATACAATTTGTTTTTTGTAATAATCCGGAATTCCTCATTTTCCAACCTGAATATGTCACTTGTGAGTCATGCAAATGCAAAAAAAAGTAATGTAATTTATTTATTTATATTTATTTATTTATTCATGGGCACCACCCAGCCTGGGAATTTAGGACTGCAGATTTTTAGATCTTTAGCCCCAAATAATTTGCAACTGTGAGTTGTCAATTGTCACTAAAGAAGACAGACGTGTTGTAATTGACAGATCCTCGGTCCTGCCCCCCTTAGTTACTGCTGTTAAGTGGGAAAAGCTTGACAAAAAGAAACATAAGGAAACATAAGAAATAAGGGGGCGGGGCGTCGGTACAAGGCTGTTGCCGCAGCAGCCCGGGTTCGAATCCAGCCTGTGGCCCTTTGCTGCATGTCCCCCCCCCCAACAACTCTCTGTACCTCTGTTCTGATTTTTCAGCTTTTCAGGCTTATTTTGTGGCTGAATATAATTTGTAGCTTCTTAAAACAGTGAAGATAGTGATAATGAGATATGCTTGGGTATCCTTTCACATGTCATAGGTGTTAAGTTGTCTGTATGCCCCAAAACTGTGTATCCTTTGAATTTTTTTCAGTAAATTGTAACCTAAGCAAGGCAGATAAGAAAGTGACACTCTACTGCTTATTATAAGCAACACCATGGCCAGATTCTGGGAATCCATTATCAGACCAAGTTTACAAGCCTGGCTTACTGAACTGTCACACTCTGTTGCCCCAGAAAAACTTACTTTTATGATTAAGGGTAAATACTCTACTTTTGATAAGATATGGGGACGTTTTATGACATTTCTACAGGGGGAGAAGTCTACAGAAGTCTACTTGTCTTAATCTTTTGAATACAAAATAACAATGTGCATTTTTTCCTCTTTCTGTCCTTTATACTGTCAGTACTTGTTTAGGCAGCATTTCTGACCTGCCGTAGCAGTTGTTATTAAGATAACGCCTGACTGAATGTTCTATTTCGTACCTTACTTGTTTTTTGTTGTTGTTTTTGATGAAAATATTGAACTTTATTAAAAATCCATGACACACTTGTTTAAAAAGATAGTGAGATATGCTACAGTTGCATTTGTAGTATGGAGGAAATGGCAAAAAACAATCAAAACAAGCATCAGACGGACTGTATTCACTTAAATACGCCACAATTATATAAATAACCAGCGCCAATTAATCAGTCAATGAGAGTGTGCATGTGGGGGGCACAAGCACATACAGCAAGCAGCAGCGGGTCCATGTCATTGTTCCGACAGCTCATTGGTCCGATGCTCCGCGGTGCTGAACGGCTCCCGGCAGGCGTATTTCTACCTTGATGGTGCACCGCGACCGGCTCTGGGTCAGCTGGGAAAGGCTTGAGTCGAAGCAGGCTCACGGTTTATGTGTTTGTTACTTTCTTTTTCATTTTAACCCACACCATGATCTTTTCCTGACTCTAACCAAGTGGTTTTTGTGCCTACACCTAACCAGACCTTAACCACAGGGCATCATGATGATTTCGGAACAATGGGACTTCGGAACAATGAGTTTAATATGGTCGGAACAATGGGATATCGAACCAATGGGCTGTCGGACCAATGGGCAGTTCCCGCAGCAGCAGCAACCCTCCGTCCAACACTAGCGCAGGACGCGGAAACAGAGGGTTCAGCGGGGACGTTGGACCTGCAGCAGCAAGGCAACATGCCATCTGCGGTCATTTTGACTTGACTGGCTTGAGAAAAAGCTGATCAGCCTTACATTCTCAAACCAGTGGAGTTGCAGGTGACACCATCAGCCAGCTTGAGTCGAGCTTGGACCGGCCAGTTCGCACTGCTGTAACTTCACTCTGCAGCGTTCTAAAATGGTATTGTCTCGTTGCGAAACTTTGGTCTGAACTGGGCTTAACAGAGAAAATATAAACAAGCCTAGCGTTAGATCCTGCAAATGATAAGTCATGTAACTTATAAATATGTCAGCAACTAACCCATTAGTTCTTTTCCAAAACTCTTTAACGTTTACACAGAGATCATGTTAAGACGGTTATCTTTTTTATGTATGCATGTACGCATGATATGTAGCATGTGAAATAGGGTATGGTGAATGTGCTAGGAAAGGTAGTATCGGCACGGTCACTACCTGGAGCTCGCATCAACGGAGCCTGGGTTTGTTGAAGGTGGCAGTGCTGTTTGGGCTGAGAAAGCCATGTGTAAGTAAGGTAAAGGAGGTTGTTGGGTTGGTGCGGGGAGCAGTGAGACCTGGCATTAGGGGAGTGTCTTTGGGACGCCAGAGATCACTGTCTAGCCTCCTGGAGGTGTCATGGGACCAACTAGACGAAACACTGGTGAAAGGAGGGTCATCCCCCTGATGACCCCAAATATGTGTTAGTTATCACTGCTCACTGGTCTGTATAGTTAAACCTTGCCATAATAGATTATCATAGGGCTTAGGAGGTTATTCTTCTTGCCTTATTCACTGAGCATTGATCCTTTCTCTGTAGCACAAACTTCTTGTGTTTATTTGAACTTCAACAGAGATGAGCCTAGCTCATAGTATACCTAGGTATAACAGGAAAGAGGAAAGCTGACCGAGCTTCTGCTGGGTTCCAAGCTTGCTCAACTGTTTTTGGAGCACGTAGCGAAAAGGGGCAGGACATAATTGTATCTTCAGAGAATGGAGTGGAGGATGAGACCAGTCATAGAGGTTTTACAGAAAAATGCATGGAAATGCATGTGTCTTTTTTGCTGAAACTCTGGCTAGTTGAGCTCAAGCAAGCAGTCAGTCAGTCATGGATATATGAAGATTTATGTGTGAAAGTGAGCTAAATGAATACAACTAAACAGCACAGATTAACTCTGGTAGGTGGAACTACAACAGCATCACATTTAGGTGTTTTTGCACCAGATTTTACTTCTGTTAAAAATACAGCTGCAACTGGGTCTTTGCTGGCTCCATAAATCAAGTTAGGAGGGATACTCTGCAAGCAAGAAAGTACATAATGCAATTTATGAAGATAAAGAATTGGCATCTAAATGACATCTAGAAAGACAAACCTTGCCAAAAGGGGAATCAGTGATGACGCGGGGTCATCTTTTAGCATCATCCACAAAGCCACGCTAAATATATCATCAGATTTTGAATCGTGTTTTCTCTTATACACAGAGACACGTGCTCTTGAGTCTGTTAAGTAGCACTCAGTAGCACTTAGCTAAGCTCTGAGCAGTGCAGCCAGTATTAAAAACATTCACGTTTTCTTTTTTTTTAATTTTGCTAAAAATGTGCCATGCTTAAAACAGTCTTTCATCGAGCCAAAAGAAAAGAAACCAAGAGAAACACAAGCAGCAAATTGAAGCCTCAGCTGGCCACTCTGGCAGTAAGACTGCATTTAGCTGTTTCTGCTTCCTGTTGCTCATCTTTCAGGTCCTGACACTAACCAGCAGCAAGTGACAGAGACAGCCCTGTAATTTTCATTTCTGGCACATTAATTAGCAGCAAACACATCAAGATACATCACAAATATGTACTTTCCCAAGTGTGCCACATTTATTCGTTTAGTTTCATGACACATAGTGTGAGCACGTACATACAGTCACACACAACTTTCACCAGGATTTTAATTAAGCTGAGATCAGATCTCATGACACCTACAAAGACAGTTTAAGCATAACAACTAATCCATCCAAAAAGTTAGTCTTGGTAATTTATGCTGCAGTTTGTGTTTGGAAAAAAGGAAAAATTCTAAATTTGGATGAGATGGTGGGTGAGGGATGAGGACAATAAGGGATGTGAGCTCTGCAGAAAGTGTTGAGGGTGATTGATCAGGTGAGCCTTGTCAACTCACCCATGGTACAAAGCACGATTTCAGTGTTTGCTTGCCTTAGCCGAGATTATTGTTGTTCTTGTTCATGACCTTGTTCTTCTTCCTTTTCCTTCTTGCTAATATTATAATTTTTTTTTTTTTTTTTTTATTTCATTTTATTTTATTTTACTTTATTGTATTTTATTTTATTTTATTTGTTTTATTTTATTTATTTTATTTTACATTATTTTACTCTATTTTATTTTACATTTTCTCGAATGATGTTAGTGTGTTTCTGATCACTTGTGACCACTGAATTATAATTATAGTTGGCCCATAAATCAGAGGCATCCCCTCGAAATCGCCAGAAAAAAAAAGTTGGTGTTGTATTTTGTTATTCTTTTATTTATCATGTTTTTATTTGATTGGGATGATGCAATTTACCATAGCTCCAATATAGAGTGTGGGTCCGATGTGTTGCACAGAGAGTTTATAGCTATTGCTAATTTTTAACTCTTGACTCTCTCAACTTAAAATGTTATTTAAAATATACAGTTTAAAATATCATACAACCACAATACACTATAAACATGGAAGGCACAATAAAATACATAAACTACAATCCACACACTATACACATACCAGAATACAAACATAACAACATATCCCACAATACATCTACTACAATAGACATACCACAATACACCAAAACACTTACACTAAAACTCCTTTTGGCTTGAAATACCCATTTTTGGGGGCACAAGCCCAGCAGAAAGATCAGCAATGTCTCGGTAAAAACACAACCGGTTGTCTTTTCGGGTTGCCGTGAGCTTGCATGGTCTGTTAACAGATTTAGCCATCGATAATTTCTTTGTGTCTTTCCAGTTGAGTAATGTGCTTTTTTTGGGGCCAAAGTTATTGCTATTGAAATGAAAGTCTTGAGATGCTGTGGGACTGTGAGTGAGAGTGAGGAGAGATCACCTAGAAGAGCGATAGAGGGGGAGAGAGGGATGCTGAGGTCGAGGCTCTTGGACAGCTCTCCCATGACCTCCGACCAAAACCATTTAACAGGTGTGCAGAGCCAGAATGCATGGAAGTGGTTGGCTATTGCAGAGGGACAGTGTGTGCAGGTGTTATCAGTGAAGCCCATTAGGTGCATGTTTGTGGGTGGTGATATGAACTCTATGAAGGACCTTGTATTGGATTAGCTGAGGTGACATTGAGAATGTATTGTTACATGATTTGTCCATTTGTCTATTGGGATTGAAACAGTGTTGTCATGATGGGAGAAGAGTATGTAAATCTGTCATCTGTGATGTCGAAGGTCACACAGCTGGTTTTCATGCCACTATCCCCGCCGTTGGGTCACTACAAAACACCCACATTTGGAGCCTAAAAAGCCGATGGAAACAAAGCAATGACACGCCATCCCCTGTCCCCTCCACCCCCGCTGACAAACTCACCTCATATATTACATCACACTGAAGTGATAAATATGAAACATGCAAATTAATGTATTTGTGGTTTGCAGAATGTATAATGCCAACATTTTCTTATGCGACTGAGCTGCACCTCCTCAACACACACGCACACACACACACACAAACACACACTGTTGTTGTGTATGTGTGTGTCTCAGAGCTATTTGGCCGAGCTACACGAACGGTCATGGCAGTGCGGACACCGAGTTATGACCCTGTACTGGGAGATGGCTTGTAAATGGACTGAAGCACATTTCATGATTCTCATGAATACACTATAAAGCCACTAAAGCAGAAGCAGCTGGAAACAGGGAGAGAGAGACTCGATGTGTTTGTGTGCGTGTCAGTTTGTATGTCAGGAAAGCGAGACAAAGAGAATCAGAGTGAGTCCTCTGGGCCATCGCACAGCTCGCCTGTGCTGAGAAAAAGTGGAGTGACGTTGCCAGATCTCCTCCAGTCACTAATACTGTGGGCCAGAGAATGGCCAACTTGAGAGCGAACAGGGTGAAATGGTCACCCAGGACTTCACAAGGCTTTGTAGAAGTGGTTAAACATCAGAGGAGCAAAATGAAAATGTACATTTGCACAATTCAAGGTTTGTGCCCAACGCAGATGACGGTGGAGGCTGCTGTGCAAAACACAAAGGGAGCATCACTCTGGAGAGAGTGAAAGCCCCATTTTCTGTTATATTACACTTGAAAATGAGGAGGCATAAAAATGTCATTCATACAGTAGGAGCTATACACACTCTTGAGTGTATTTTCTTCCGGGAAAACATCATACGCAAGAGTGTTTCTTTTACTTTATACTATCGCCCTGTGGTTTTTCATCTCTAAAGCAGGCAGTGTAACACCTATACCTTGCAGAATTATTACGTAAGGTGTTCAAGGCCACATGAACTATACCTTTAAAGAGCCATTATCCCTTAAAATCAAAAAAGAAAACTGAACCGATTTAAAATGCTGACATGATATCGAATCAGAGGACTTTTTCAGTTTCAATGACACTCAATCATCCTGCTTTGTATCCTCCTTCATTTATCTGATTTGACAAGATTCACTTATTCACAGAACAAAAGCATTTTAAGTTCAATGCAGCTATAATTTAAAAAAAAATGAATAGGAAAACCTTCAGCTGTCATGATTGAATTTGTTTGTTTATTTGCAGGCTTATCTTTTTGTATGAAGATGAATCATACAGACGGCCCACTGATATAACATGAACCAAAGGCTGTCTTTAATGAGGTTTGATCCACCTACTGAAAGGGACGTTCTTCATACAATGATGATAAAGTCAGCAGCACCACATAATGAGATCAGTTCATCTATCGCAAATAAGGTGTATCCTCCATTTATCAAACCGCTGGCATACACAGCGGTTACTAATCCAAAGTCAGGGGAAACCAGAGTGATTCTAAGAAATCCCAAAGTTGTTAAATTAGTTCACAACTTGAGCTTATCTGAGATTTTTAATCTTTTAGCACAAGGGTTAGTTGCATCACCTTCTCTGCCTTGGTAATGAGCGTAACCGTCTCGACTCAAGATTATACTCTGTAACAAAACTATGATGGAAATTGGAGGCAAAAAAGCCTTCTGTTTTTTGAGTCGTGACCAATAAAGCTCACACATCCTGTTTGCAATTAAATAGACGAACCAAAACCAGTGATTTGGTTCACTTAAAGAAACTTTTTTAAAAGTTTGATAAAGATTATGATTATTTTTCCTCAGATTCAGTACCTACATACAGGACACAATTATTAAATTCTGTGTTTGCAGTAACACTGTCTATGTTATGGCGCTCTGTGAAGCTCTCGAGCACTAGTGGCACTCTGGAGCACTGTTTTCATGAAAGGATCCTTGTGTTGTTTATATCTACTCACAGACATATGTGAGAGATTGCATTTGATGGGATGCACATACCTGCTAATGGTTTCTTGTAACAGCAATTGCAATAGCTGTAACACATCAGGAACTAAGCACTGTGCCAACACAGGACAGGGAAGAAGAAGAATGCGAGATAAACATGGATGTAAACAGTGAAAACTATTCAATAACCTTTTTGATCATTTTGTGTAGGGCTGCCCACCACTAAGAATTTTCCTCATTGACCAATAGTCGTCATTTAGGGCCATTAGTTGACTAGTCGCCTGCATGTTTATGATATTAATGTAATTATTAAATGATATATTTTGGGCGGGGCAACACAATGGTTTGAGTTGAAGGTGTGAGAAAGAATAGTATCAGTAACATTGTTAACACTGTGCTACATTACAGAGAAATACAAAACCGTACTAATGAACCTTCATTAATATAGGCCTATATTTTATCTACAAGTGCACATCACACACACTGAGCGAGCCGCCTGTTAATGACGCTGTCAGCAAAGCAGTAATGATTGTGCTAAGTGGCTAATGGGCATGTAGCTACTTCCATGTTTCAGATGATACGTCATGTTTGTAGTCGACCAATGAAGATGAGTTTACATATCACCTTGGGTTCGTCCTTCACCCTCTCAAAATGATCCCACACTTTGGATTTCCTGCCAGACATGTTATTAACTAGCCTGTGGAATAACCGCAGGTACCAGCCCTGGAAATTAGGGGCAGTACACATGCTGCGTCTTTAACTGTCTGGAGAATGCGAGGTCGGGTGCTTGGTGCTACCCTTGTGACTTTTTCTGCCAGCTCTCAAGAGTGAGGCAGCAGGTTGCAACCTCAACAAACATCGTATAGCCTATGTACCTGATATCCTGAGTGCAGAGCTGATCTTCTTCCAGGCGCTGTTTATAAGTGTGTAGGCCTATCGTCCGTGGGACAGATGTAAAGCTCTGGGTAGCCCTGCACTAACATGATCAACTTTTACGTGTTAATCAGACTGAATATTTACAGAAAAAGGGAAAGATACGTTGGCTGTGATTGGTTTGTAACGTGACTCCTGTCTGACTGCTGAGTTTCAAATTAAATTCCCACACGGTCCAGTCATATAGGTTTTGATTTATTATGACAAGGTGCAGCTCCTAATAGAGTTTCTTTTCTTTATTTCTTTATTTTATTTCCTTTTTTTTTTCTGCGACCAATGAAATTTGCAAACAAATGACGCCTCTGGTCGACTAATTTTGGTCAACTATTAAGGGGTAGCCCTAATTTTGTGTCTCTTTCTGGTTATTTTGTAGCCTGGATTTCCAGGGTAGTTATTTTGCTCATTTCTGTAGATATTTCTTGTCTCTTTGCAGCTTCTTTACATCCCTCTGTGGTCATTTTGAGTCTCTTCCTGGCAATTTGAGTGAGATTTTGCAGATGAAAGCCAGGGAGGCCTGACAGTTTTGGGCTCCTGGGTCTGTGCCCATTGGGCCCATTTAGTAATCCATCCATGGTCTTAAGGATAAACACTTTTGCAAGAAAAAAAAAGTTTATTTACTCGACCTCTACCTCACCAAAGATCTTTTAAAAATTGCATCATATTCTGTGTTGTTAATGTGTTTTTCAGCCAGTGCTAAAAAATTCTACTCTGCCATGGAACGGAAGAAAGAAGGGGAAATAAACTGCCTTACTTAGGTGTTTAAGGCTAATGTGATTGAACATAATGATGAAAAGGACGCTAATTTTAGTCACTAAATCACATTAAAAGAGGCAGCTAAACAGCTGAGTGATTAAATTGAATGGCAGTGAACAGGAGAAACGTCACTTAGACACCAGGCGTTTACATCACTCAAAAGGAGACCAGACGAGTCAAGTTTTTTCAAATTACAGCCCATAAATTCAAGTCTAAATGTCCCAGATTTCAGACTGCTTAGTGCCATTTCTGCATTTAAAATAGAAGACATGAACTGTAGTGAACTTAAGTTCACCCTGTCAGTTAATCACCATTTCTCTGTTCAGATACTTTTATCTTGTGAGGTTGCTCCAGTTGTCCTTTAAATGTTATCTAATGCAACGTTCTCTGAATTAATAATAATGTTTTGAGATGTTTTTTTAAATGTGTACACACAAACACAAAGTGCTAACCTGTGGGTGCTGGCTACTGATGGCCGATCTGCTACTGATTCTCAACCTGTCGTTGTTTTTATCCTTTCGGTCTATCTTTGCTTTATCTTACTCGAACAAAAAAGGATCCTACAGATCACATACATCACACACAAACAGAACCACGTTTGTGGACACGCACATACAGTCAGTTGCATCTTGCGCCCAAGCAGCATACACACACCGACACACACACACATGCTAACCCCTGAGCAGATCAAGGCTTATCCACCCACAGTGGTGATAGCGCCACAGGATGATGAAGGCTTGGATCCAAAGTACCAGCTTATATCTGCAGATCAATGGCTGACCTCCCAACCAGCCACAGCCAGACTGACCAACACTACACAGCTTAAAGCCCAGCCAAAGGCACTGCTCCAAGCTGCATGCTGAATATTATATCAGCCTAATGATTCTCCCCAGAAGCCCAGGCTCTGTCAGCTTGTCAGTTCGCTTTTTCTCTGTTGCTCTCTCTAGGTCTTTGTCACTGCCTTTTTTTTTTTGTTGTTGTCACTGCCTCGAAGTCTGTATTTCTGCCTGTGTCTATGAAGGGAAGGCGACCTGTTCTGGGAATGAAAGAAAAACACATAAAAGAGCAATATTTTTGGAGAGGCAGAAGGTGAATTTTAACATTCTGTAACGTAACTATCATTTCCAAAGCCAAGAAAGTGCTTTGAAATGTATGAATCCAGAAACGATACGATGCCACGGTTAGAGACTGCGTATTGTTTTCCTTCAGGCATCGAGATGCTTTAAAACTCTCTGGCCAAAGGCGTTGCTCTTGGTCAGCCGAGCGTAAACTGCATAAGCAGTTTCACAATCTGGCTGTCTTTAGAACATGGAGATAAAATGAAACACACAGGTGATCACATGTAAGTAAAAATACATGTTTGATCATTTGAAAATGCAGATTTAACAAACTACATAAATGCATAGGAGATTATAGCTTTCAGTATTAATATTATTACATAGAAATAATATGAAAGTTTAATGTCATGATTATAGTGACCAAAATGATCATAGTTATCAGTATTATCACGGTATGGTTAAAATGTGTTGAACATGATGAGAAGGTGATGCACACTGATGTCATTTCACCAAGTTTTAAAATTAAAATCATACACAAAATTAGCAGCACTATGCACTTTGTGACCATGACCACCAATGGTCATGAGCTCTGGGTAGTGACCAAAAGAATGAGTGGCTGGGCAGGGTCCGACGTTAAGGTTTTTTCCTACTTGCCCTGCTGGGCAAGTACTTCTCAAATCTACTTGCCCCATCTAAATTCTTACTTGCCCTGCTTAAGAGGTTCTTTTTCTGGCTGTGTGGTGCATATTTTCGCTCATGACTTATATCTTACGTCAGCAGAGACGCTCAGCCAATGGAGGCAGCAGCACATAAAAAAGCAGCACACTGCAACTGGCCCCTCCGAGGACAGAAACAGGAGAGGAAATACACGATTGCAGGCCTGGAATTAAGTCATTTTTAGGGCAAGGCCACTTTGGCCTTTTATAAATACAAATTTATTGGGGCATCACGGCCAAAACCAATGGTGCAATAAGAATATGTGCTGACTACATTGAATGAAGACAAAACAATACATGTGTTGAAAAACAGTACTGAGTTTATTAAAACTGGGTGTGCATGACTGGGAATATATCTCATTTCTTGTTGTTTTGATTCATGTCCCTTATTTTTTAAGTCTTTGAAATCTCTTTATTCTTTTGTTATCTCCTAGTTATTAAGAAATTATCATTAGAAGAAGATTCTTTATTGTCCTTTCTCAGCACATTACATACATTTGACCTCTGCATTTGACTCTCAGCACATTACATACATTTGACCTCTGCATTTGACCGGTCCTACTGTATACACTAGGAGCAGTGGGCAGCCGCAGTGCAGCGTCCGGGGACCAGCTCCAGTTCTTTTGCCAATGCCAGTGGTCAGGGTCACTGATAGGAGTATTCACCTAACATAGCCTACATATCTTTAATTATATAATTATTTATATGTCTATGTATATTTTTACATAAATCCCCAATATTTTATTTGACTTTAAAAAAATCCTCTTCCTTCATTTAATTTGACAGTGTTTATTGTATTGTATTATATGTATTAAATCTCTACAGGATCTTGTATGTTCTTTAATGTGTGTTCAATTTATTTAAAAAAAAAACAAAACAAAAAAAACGTTTTGGTGAACCCTGCAGCAAAGTGAACCCTCTTCCTCAGAGAGGATCTTTGCCCTCCCAGTTTGTTCCTGGCGGCAGAGCAGAGTGAACCGTCTTCCTTCTCAGAGGATCTTTGTCCCGAGAGCAGGCAGTGTAAACAACTTTCACTGGCAATTTGACAGTCACTAGAAGCACATTATGACCCTTTGTAAAAGTTTCTGTGTGGTACCTGTGTTGTACATGAGCTAACGTTAGCGGCTAAGGACTGAGAGGCTGTCCAGTGTGTGTGTGTCTGTCTGAGGATTGTCAGTACATTAACTTGTTAGCCGTAGCCTTGCTGTTTGTCATGTTAATGTTAAAAAAAAAACAGGACATGCTACACTGGCCGTATGGGTAGGAGGGGGATTACGGCACTGGCCGTTTGGCCGTAGTATAATTCCTGCCCTGCGATTAGAAAAAAATAAAAATAAAAAATCCGAGTCGGTGCTGCTTGCCCGATCGGGCATGTCTGCGCAGGGTCTGCTGGCCCGCCGGCTATTTTTACTTGCCCCGGGCATTCGGGCAACCGTTAATGTCGGACCCTGCTGGGCTCAGTCTTAGAGATAGTGTAAGGAGCTCGGACATCTGGAGGGAGCTCGGAGTAGAGCTGCTGCTCCTTCACGTTGAAAGGGGTCAGTTGAGGTGGTTCGGGCATCTGATCAGGATGCCTCCTGCTTTGCTTGGCGCTGCTGCCCCCGTGACCCGGCTCGAGATAATCGGATAAAAATGGAAGGATGGATGGGTTGCACTTAACATTTGAAAATCATAATAAATGTGCATTAATATTAAAAATGGCAACATGTGGTCATGTGTCTGGGAGACTGTTGCTAACTATGGTTGATACTGAACAGTCATCATTTTGCTGTGGTTGAGATGTTTATTGGCTGCAATATTTTCGGCAGTAGTGTGTAGCCATAGATGTATAACAGTAGCTAGATACCAGACCGCAAGATGGCGCCTATTCACTCCAGTGGATTTGCTTGCCTGAAGCATACGGCAAAAAAAGTTTCTAGCTTCAGTTTACTCTCACGATACATGGCCCACTAAATATGCACAGAAGTGTTTCTCCTGCTGGCCCCGCTCTGCTCATAGAGTTTATATTGTGATGACTTCACAGATTTTTAAATCGCTATTCTCGCTAAAGGCAAGTTTTAACAAAATAAACCTCCATGGACCAAAAATTCTTAGAAGAAAGTGTCATAATTGAGCTTGTTTGCAGTTTGCAGTGTCCTTTCGACAGTTTTACAGACTTCTCTTTTATATTGATGGTCAATGGGGAAAATGATTTTTGGGTTGCAGGGGACTTTTTTGCTGCAATACCATAAGTGGCCACTGGGAAGAAATTTGAAGCAAGGCTGAGCTGCTTTCCTGGGGCCTGTGTGTAGCCCCCTGCAAATAACAATACACAGATGAGGTCAGGACTTTATAAAAGGTTTTGACCAGGTAGCAGCATGCCCGCAAAAATCGCTAATAGCAAGACAAAACAGGTAGCTAGTCAAAGCTCGTTTCAAAGCGAGACTGAATCTGGGTTGGCTTTTACTTTCGCTGGTGAGCGCTGAAGGAGAGGATAAGGATGAAGAGCACCTGTTTTCTTTGGACAGGTAGGTGCCGACAGTTAGCTTAGCAAGTAGAGTAGCTTGCAGTTTACGTATAAGCACTGTAAGGAGGAGTGGCCAAGCCCAAATTTAAATGTTGTGGTTTTCTTATTAAGATCATTTTTAGGGCTTTTATTGCCTTTATTATAGAGCAGCTGCAGAGTGTCAGTCAAGGGGTGAAAGAGCAGGGATGACACGCAGCAAAGGGGCGTGGGAGGGAATCGAACCCTAGCTGCTGCCAAGAACTCAGCCTACATGGGCACAAGCTCTACCAGGTGACCCAGAGGTTGCCTTTTGAATGTTTTGTTTACAGTGACAATGCATAGTATACCTTTAAGCTATTACAGTACCGGACTATTTTGAGAAAGCAAGAGGGAGAGAGCAGAAAAAGCACCATGAAGGAAAAGAAACCCTCAGTCAACATGCACAGAGGTAACAGGCTCACACAGATAACACCAGGCCAACTGCACAAACAGATCCTTGCTAATTTAGAGACACGACTCCTTTGATTTTTGTTTTCCCAGCCAAAGCGAGGCGTCAATTGTAGTTTAAATGGCTAGTGTTTTTGATGTCATCTAGGACGGCGCCTGACTTTTAATGACTAGTCCCTGAAAAGCTCCCTTCCTCAGTTTCCACGGAGGACACGGTTTATGGTTCAAATTTGGATTCTTTTTTAATAAAGCCAAAAGCTGTGGCACAGTGAACACAGAGTGAGTCATCATTACTCAAGGAAATAGTCTAACTTGGAGTTAACTAATACCAAAATCATGCTGGTTGCATCCCTTGGTCTTCTCCACCATCTCTCACTCTTTGTTTGTTGTGTGACTGTGTTTCAATCTTTGTGCATCTCTGCAACCCATCTGTGGGTGAAACAATTTCTTATACGGCTGCGATGAGTTAGAGCATTTTGTCTGTCTTGGCGGCTGACTGTCAGTTTCTAAAATGGGCTCCCGATGTATGACAACCACAGCATTTCATCATCTCTCTCCCTCTTTATTTCTTTCCCTCAAGTCCACATTAAAATATGCATGACTTTGAGTTTGTGTTATAGCTGTCAAGACTGCCGGATCAAACTAATCAAAGTAAATCCTTATGAGAAACATCCAGGATAAACAAGTGATTAGAAGGCCAAGCTTGTGATTGTCTGGGAGAGAGACAGAGCGAGAGACACCAACCCACAGCTAGCCAGCAGAGTTTATTTTGCCAGGACTGCTACACTACCTAATCCCACCCTGTTTGTCAACCCCTCCAGCCCTACATATATCATCTTCAGCTCAGATTGCAGGAGCTGGAGTTAACAGTGTTGCAGAAGTTGGAGTAGAAGTGTTGCCTGGAGATGTTAACAACAGCGTGATAAGTAAAGGATTTGCAGCAGCTGTTCCAAAATACAAAAAAAAAGAAGAAAAAAAAACATCCCTCATGACAATCTCTTCTCGTCGGTGCCCCACTAGATTTCTGTTTTAATGTCGAGTGCAGTCCTTAATGCAGAGAGTGGTGTTGCATTCGGCTTTAACACACCTCTGAGAGAATTCTCAATTGCAATCCACATTGTTCGGGTCAAGGTTGTTTTTTTTTTTTTTTTACGTCAAAGCTGATGTGCAATCGCAAGCTGCTGTGCGTTCAGAACATAATGGTTGTAATGGTTGTCAGGTCAAGTGAAGTTTATTTTTATGGGCTCAAATCATACATTTGTGCCAGAGGGCTTTCTTATCTGTACAGCACACACTGCAATCTACTGTATGTGTAACGGTAGTGGTCTGAGGACGCATTTAAAAGCAGCCCTTCATTATTTGTGGTTGTTATTTTGAGTTTTTAGAACATTAGCAGGGTACCGATTTAGCAACCAATTATCACTTATATTCATAGTGGTAATGTGTCAGCTCTGCTACAGTTGAGTGTGTAATGGTTTGCAGGAATACACACTTGATTATGGCTGGAAACACAACGTAGCATCATGGCTGAAGAGCAGTGATGGGAAAAACGGCGTTATAAATAACCGCGTTACTAATGGTGCTACTTTAGTCAAAAAAGTTACTGTCTCCCCCGTTGTAATGCCGTTACCGTTACTCAATAAAATGCGTCGTTACTCGGCTTTACTTGAGTTCACTGAAGCGGCTTTCACCCAAGCAAGCTCCTTCTCAGCGGAGCTCTAAAGTGTTCTTTCTTTGGGGAGGGCAGGTGAGGGGGAAGGGAGGGAGAGACAACCACATAAGTGATGATGATTGGCTTAGGGAGAGTAAAATGTCATCATAAACCAATCAGAGGCAGAGTAGAGCGGGTATTCACAAGCACACAAGCAGGGTTGCCAGGTCCACTTATTAGCCATGACTTTGGGTGCTTACAAATATTGGTAGTCACGGGTTACGTTTTTTTTGGGCTTGTTTCTAAAGTGGAGTTGCTTATTTGGACTTGCTCTCTAAACGTCGCCTTTCTCTCTCTCTCTCTCTCTCTCTCTTTCTCTCTCTCTCTCTCTCTCTCTCTCTCTATATATATATATATATATATATATACGCCTAAACCAGGCAATTTGACAAACTTGAGCATTTTATAAAAAAGTAACGCTATAGCCTATCCCAGCTGACATTGGGCGAGAGGCGGGGTACACCCTGGACAGGTCTCCAGACTATCACAGGGCTAACACATAGAGACAGACAACCATTCACACTCACATTCACACCTACGGACAATTTAGAGTCACCAATTAACCTGCATGTCTTTGGCCATGTTTACATGATACGCTGAAAATGGAAACGTTTCTCATTTTCATTTTCAAAAAAGTTCTGCGTCCAGACAACAACATTTTAATAATAAGTGCCGTGCACACAGATCCACAAAAATGACCAAAAGAGCTGTACATGCCAGGCCACTAGTTAGCGGTGTAACTTTGTAATGAAACAACACCCACCTGCGCACATGTGCTTCCTTCTACAGAGTGGTGATGTATAAACAAAAAAAAAGGCAACCGCACAAACGTTTGTCTGGACAGACAGTAAATCTACACTTTGCTGGAGAAGCGTTTATAAATTCACAGGGTGAGCTGCACAAACAGAGCTCGGAGTCCACCATTGTTGTTGTGATGGTCGACTTTCTTGCGCATGCCTAGTGACTGGCACTGTAATGTGCATGTGTGAAAAGTCCCCGTTTTCAGAGGAACCGCATATTGCAAGTTTACAAGACAACGGAGACGGTGCTGTTTCAGGCACCCAAAATGTTGCTGTTGTGTAAACGATCAGCCAAAACGAAACTAAAGTTTTCCGTTTTTGGTTTAAATTGTTGTCGTTTAAACAGGACCTTTGAATTGTGGGAGGAAGCCAGAGTGCCCGGAGAAAACCCACGCTGAAACAGGGAGAACAAGCAAACTCTGCACAGAAGGGCTCCCCAACCCTGGATTCGAACCCCCTCTACCGTGGGTTTCGAACCAGGAACAAGGAACCAGGAACCACGAACCCTCTTGCTGTGAGGCGACAATGCTAACCAATGTGCCACCCTCAATGTATTGTCCCACAGAGCATTTGTTTCATTGTTCTTTCAGTTCAGCTCAAACATGACTCTTCTTCCCTGTGCATATCCTAAATTAAATGGGTGCCTATTGTAAGGGATGGTAAAATGTGAGAACCTCATTATTTTTAAGATGATGATTAGTGTGAATTGATGAACAGCTCCAATAAATCGTTGCCATATGTGCAGCCACCAAGCAAAATAAACCTTATTCTATCTTTAGAATAAATGACGAGGAGCTCAAATTTTTACTTACCATGAATCATTATTCGCAGTTATCTAATGGAGCCAGACACTGCATTTTGGCATCCAAAAGTTATGTAAAAAACTGAAAACAGTGAGGACCAATATGAAAGAAGTTTGAGATCTTTGTAAATTTTTTTGATATTTTATTCTGGGTTATGTGTAGCCTGAAGTGCCTCAAGTGAAGGGAGTTATTTAGTCTTGCTCTTCTTGCATCTGAGAAACATCTCTGAGTGATATGGGGTATTTTCTTGCTTTTTTCTGATACTCCTTTTGTCTCGGCCAAGAAGGTCTTTTCCCCATCTGCAGCTGATTCAGAATGAAGCAGATTAATAAGACCTGAAGGATCGTGAACCTACAGTCACCTTTGAATTCAATAACCTTCAATAGTTTTCCATCAGAGTCTTTGAAAGAGTCACCCATTAGTTTTAAAGATTTTTGTACACTGTCGGTTTCTTTTTTTGAGTGTAAAATAATGATGTATTGAAGCAACCATATTTCCTTGAAATACATATATTAGTAATTTCCAACAGCAAATATATTTTATCATACACAGTGAAGAAATACATTGATTAACATTAGAGCGAAATGTTGTACTTAACATTTTAGCAAAATGTTTACTGACGACATATTGCAGTAGTATCCCAGGCGACTAAGATGTCTTTGTCTTAGTTTGTTTTGGAGGCAGTTATATGGTGTAAATTGGTTTTGATGACACTCAATATGTAAATGCAGTGACTAATTTATTGTTGGAGGAAAAACACATTTTAGTTTGGCAGACGTTCAGACAGTTCTCTAAAACTGATGAGATTATTTTATGTGGAGAAACGTGCTTGTCTTAATCAATTTTTTAACCATCTGAATATTTTAAAAATGAAATATTTTGAGAAATTTGTGATGAGACGAACACAGCTTTGCGGACATAACTCAACTGTACAACTTCAAAACTAGTAGTGTGCGCCTGTGGCCTTTCTGGGTTTTTTTTTTTTTTTACCAGCTCATGAATCTTCTCAGTATTACAGTCATGTTTTTCAATTTTTTGTAGCATTAAAGTACTATAAAAACCTAATTTAAGTGATAATACTAGTATTACTTTTTGCTAGGGGTGGCAAGTTTAAGAAATACATATCCGAAAGCCAATAAAAGTTCCAGAAATGTGGCTACATTAATACACACTGACAGATGTAGGCAAGTAGCCAGAAGAAAATGTTGGCATTGTGTGTTTCTGAGAACCACAGAGATGTTACATTTGTACCTTTCATACATATCATATCCATGTTTCTAAATTATGTAGTTCTGATTACATGTATGTGACCTGAGTTTGTCATCGAGAGGTGGAAGGGATGTTGAATGGCATGACAACTAGGCAATTCGATACTATTAAACAACAAAACCAGCTCTTTTTTTTTTAGCGAGACTTTGGAGACATTTCCACAGGCGACTGTGCCACCAAAAGTTGTGACACGATGTCAAGCTCACCTCGCATCCCAGCTACATCAGCTGATCTCAAACAGCCCAATCAACTGATGGAGCAGCTGATTGATGGAAGGGAGTCAGCTGACAAATCGCGATTCCTTTCCATGCAACCAACTGGTGAATCTCATTCAGAGCACCCTATTTAAACTGCTCCGGCCTATCTGCTGTTGCTGCTTCCTCTGCAAGCCGCTTTGCAACCTGCTTCCACCCCAGCTCCTCCTTTTCATGCTGTGTCTGACTTATCAATGTCATTTCTGTTTGTCATTGATGCTGCTCTTTTCTGTCCCTGGGGGTCTTTGCTGCTGCTCTCCCTGCCTTAGGCTTTCCATGTAGGCACATGGAAGGACAGGGAGGTGTGCACTTTCTACCTCAGGCTTTTCTCATATGCGCATGGAAGGGCAGAGGGGTGTGCTCCCTCCGCCTTAGGCTTTCTGTGTAGGCGCATGGAAGGGCAGGGAGGTTTGCCCTCTCTGCCTCAGGCTTTTCTCATATGCACATGGAAGGGCAGAGCGGTGTGCTCTCTCTGCCTTAGGCTTTCTGTGTAGGCCTGAGGAAATTCAGAGAGGCCCCAGAACAGAGCCGTACTGCCAAACATAATACTGCAAATTGAAATAAAGTTTTCTTTGACTGAACTGGGTGTTTTTTTAGCGAGACATTGGCTGCATTTGCTGCACATTTTTAGAAGTGACTGTGGCACCAAAATTGGGTATTTTAAGCCAAAATATGATCTTTTTCTAACCACAACTTAGTGTTTTTTGTGACTGTGCATAACCACATGTTAACCACAGTGTTATTAAAGCATAAAGAAAAAAAAATGTCAACATATCCGCTACATAATAATGTACAAATGATACATATCAGTGTTTTGCAGAGATGTACAATGCCAGCATTTATTCTGGTGATTGGGTTGGGAGATTGAACCAAATATTGTGTGGAGTTCAGCTTTGATTTACTGTGTATTAAATCAATCAAAATCATCTGTTATGTTTTGTATCATACGGTGGTCTATGCATCTTGATACAAGCTGAAGCATTTGAGAGGGATAGATGCACTTCCCTACAGTACCTACCGCACAATTTACTTCCTTACTCAGTAATCCTATCACTAGACCAGATATGGAGTACCACTTTCTTGGGAGGACCCCACTCCAGTTCCCTCCATTCCCTCCGCTGCCCTTATAAAAAGCCTGCAAGACTTTCACAAGTTCAAAGCAACCAGAGAGAAAAACCGAAGCCAACTCTGACCCCGTCGATACTCAAAGTCTTGGAGGCATGTGTCACTCTGAATGGTACGGCACTGTTCGTACGACCTGCTGCCAAGTTGCGGGCTCACGAAATTCCCTTGAGGAAATGTAGCCTTTTCCAAAGGCAGATGGACAGAGCAAGAATAAAGAATAAATGAAGACAGGCAGGAGGAGAGTGGCAGAGCAATACATTCTGGGCTTCCAATGCCCAATAAATTCATCAGTTTAGACACAAATTCAAGAGGAGAACAGTGATGGAAAATCATTATGCTAGAAAATACAAGGATTCAAATTACTTGCTGCGGGCAACTGGTGATTGCTTTGTGGTGGCGGGGCCCAATGGAGAGTAGTATCTAAATAGTGAAAGGTCTCCCCGGGCCACAAATGACTAATTACTTATTAATGAGTGGATGAGGAAAGTCTGTGCTTTAAAAGTAAACACTAGTGGGTAGGCCAACTGAGCAAACTGAAAGTGGGAGATGAGTAAAGAGGGGAATGGTAGACTGAGACAGAATTTACTTTTAATTTAAGGCAAGAGTCTTCCGGATATTTGAATATAAAAACAAGGGGATGTTTTGCCAATGTTTCAGCAAAAAGAGGAGGAACATGTCAAGCTCAGGGAAAGCAAGAGTATGACAGAAAAGGAGAGAGCGTGTACAGAGAGAGAGAGGAAAGGTTAAACAACACACGGAAGGGAGAGAAACCAAGACAGAGTGGCAGATAAAGTACAAGGAAAAGTACAGATAAGTATAGAAATGGAAATGGAAAAGAGACATACCTATCTTGGGTGACCTTTACCAGAGGAGTGAAGTCGAGATAAGGCTAATACACTGAGGAGAACATCTTTACTCCAACCTTTTCTCCTGCTGATATTTCAGCAAACAATGGCCAATAACAAACAACCAAAGCACACGACCTGTAAACGTGAACTGTATTAAGGATCAGAATCGGCTGACCCGAAGCACTGCGTCATGTCTGAATAGCTCAGAACCGGCCTTGGCTAAATCAACATCTTTATTTAAAGCCCCAGCACTGAACCTGCCTACTTCACATGCTAAATTTCTGACTGTTTGGGCTGGCACAGCGTGAAGAATCCCGTACTTATACCTTCACACTCTCAGATATTAGAAATTCATTTGCATTCATCAGCAACACTGCCCCCGGGGGGATCTGTGGGAATATGTTGGATTGTTTAGTCAAAATTACAATACAGCTGGGGCAATTTATCTTTTGAAAAGCCTGTTAATTTGTTCAGGAGGAAATGGTGTTTTCATTTGCATTTTGAATAAGGAGTAGCTGGAGAACCCCTTTTCCAACCTGTTACACCGCTCTCTCCATGGCTAATGAGGCGGGCAGCAGGGAATTACTGATTCCACTGGGAGACCTTTGCATGACAAACACACCATGACTTTACAGTCCACACAGGGCATGCCTGCCATGCATGTATATGTGTGAGGGTCTGGATATCTGTGTGTGCACATTGTGAGTGTGTATGTGCATATTCATGACTCTGCAAGTGCACGAGTGCTTGTGTGTTTTTCCTGCGGCTAGGGTTAAAAGCCTGCAATTACTTTCAAAATAATTAGATTAGTTAGGATTAGATAAAATACAGGCAATTACACAATAAGGCAAGAGAGAAAATGGCCACTGGAAAAAGCCATTTGCAGGTTCCCACGGTCGTAGAAAACCGGGAAAAGTCATGGAATTCCACAGTTTTGTTTTCCAGGCCTGGAAAGCTCATGGATTTAGTAAAATCCTTGAATGTTTTTTAGAAGTCATTAGATTCTGTTGTGTGTAATGAAATTATTTTGTTACAGTAACCTTCATTTGATAACCTTCCATTTAACATAACTGCTCTTCAGCCAATATAACAGCCAATTTAGAGTCACCAATTAACCTGCATGTCTTTGGACTGTGGGAGGAAGCCGGAGTACCCATGCAAGCATCCACACACCCTGGGGTTCGAACCAGGCACCCTCTTGCTCTGAGACGACAATGCTAACCCTTACACAACCGTGCCGTGTAGGTCAATTAGTGACTCTAAATTGGCCGTAGGTGTGAATGTGAGTGTGAATGGTTGTCTGTCTCTATGTGTCAGCCCTGTGATAGTCTGGCAACCTGTCCAGGGTGTACCCTCCCTCTTGCCCAATGTCAGCTGGGACATAACGTAGCTCTAATATGAGTCTATGCATGACGTTTTATTGACCATCACGTAAATTTCTTTCTTAATGTTTTTCACAATGTTCTGTCTCGCCCTCATGTGCTAGCTCGCTGGAATTTTGCTTGGATAGATTTCCCTATCCCTGCCTACATCCCACTAATACTTTTGCATTGTACTTTCTGCTATTTTGAGATTAAGCAGTTGACACGGGCAGCCCTGGGTGTTCAATTGTCACTCAGTGTGCACTTGGTTTCTTCATAACTGCTCTGAAAGTAGAGCATGGTAGTATGAAGGTGAGGAGCATATTTTTTTGTACAAATTTACCAAAGGGCCAACCGAACTGTTGCCTGTTTCTCCCCCCTCTCTGGGAGCTCCACTGCTCTGTGACAGCAGACTGTCTATATTTGAGTATAAACATTTGGAGTAAAGTATACTTTACAGTTCTGTTTGTGTTATAGCTTGTGAATGGTCAGAAATTTTATTATGGGTCCTCGAAAAGTCATGGAAAAGTTTTAAATTTTTGTCCATAAAAGTGTGTGAGAATGCTGCCTTTAGTGAAGTGTGCTGATGTTGCTGTGCAACCAAGGTAGAACCAAAAAGGCATTGGTATGTATGATAACTTGAAGATCCATTTTAAGTGTCACTACGATATGAGGATTTTTCTTTCTTTTTTTCCTCTCTGAAATTACAACCTGCACTTAGGGTATAGTAGAGAGTAGGAAGTAATGAAATGCCACACATACTTTTATAATCTCATTCGCTACAAATATCCTGAGAAGGTCAAGGATGAGTCAGAGATTGACTCATCCCTGACAGTCAATGGAAGCTAATGAAAAGTACAACAACTTAGAGTGACACCCTAAAATATAAAGACATGT
The DNA here is from genome assembly GCF_006386435.1 of Epinephelus moara. Classification (NCBI taxonomy): domain Eukaryota; kingdom Metazoa; phylum Chordata; class Actinopteri; order Perciformes; family Serranidae; genus Epinephelus; species Epinephelus moara. The sequence goes on along the minus strand of NC_065514.1, from coordinate 16,700,642 downwards.
GATTGTAAAGAGCCAATTAAAAAAAAGAAATTAGACAAACATTTCACAAATCAACCGTCTTCAAAGTAAGATGCCCAGATTTACAGTTCAGGTGACACAGACTGAGGAAACTTATTCACGGCCTTTGTGTTTTAGTGTTTGCATGATTCTTTGTCAAGGTAGTACAGTGCGGAATCAAGTTAACATTAACAGTCAGTATATAGACAAGCATGTTATTTACCATATTGAAGGTTTAATTAAAGTGTTTCCATGTTTTCCGGCTAAAGTCCTACAGTCGCAGCTAAGAGGACACTTATTTTCAGTGCTACAATTTTAGAACACAAATAAATGAGGTAAATATATTGCTTCTGGTATCAGTGATTATTAGCTGAAACGTGAAAGTTGTTGTACTGCTAGCAAAAAATGGATATTCACCACCATCAGCCTTTGGCAGATGGTAGACGGGAAACAGCTTTTGGACGGCACGGGAAAAACAAATGGCAGGACAGTGAAACAAAACATGTATGACTATGTGTTGCAATGGTGATTTGGGATTGTTTACAAAGAATTGTATAAAGTCTATTAAATATGTACTTTTTTTCCCTATTATTTTATGCTGTTACTCAGGAATTGTCCGGATCACCCATGTTCCCTCTTGTGTGATGGAGCTACGCAAAATCTGGTTGTAAATTCCGTCGTGGAGGACGCCAAAAAGGTAAAACATTTTAACTTTGGACAGCAGTGCTCTCTACCGTTAACATTGCCAGTATTCTCTGTCGGCCTCAAGTAACTTTGCCGTCCTGCTCTTGCCCTCTACCATCTGCCCAATTCCACGTGTACGCAGCATTAGTCTGGCTATTACCAGCCAGGACAACGCCACGACGACTGATCTTGTTTTCACTTCATGAATCTGTGTGTGAGTCATCATGGTTAAATGTGGTCCTGCAGACACTAGTTGTCGCAGGAGCTACCACAGAAGCAGTTTTTTGGCAGGTTTTCCATGTCTGTCTGCGCTTGGACAGATTTCATCGTCGTGATCTCATCACAACCGTGTAAGATGCAGTCACCAAACTTTCCATCAAAATGAAGGTCGAGTTTGAAGATGGATGTTGTCCGAGCAAGGGTGCCGGAAGTAGGGGGGTAGGAAGTAGGGAAGGAGCCAAGTCCAGGCCCACATTAATTTTAAGTCTTGGAACGCTGTATCACGGCTGGAGTGATCCCATCGCAAGATAGTCTGTAGTTTGTGTATGAAATTACTGCTTTGCATCCAGACAGCTTGTGACCTTTCTGCGCAGGATTTAAACACTGAGATTTCACACTGAGGTCTATATTAACAACTCTGACCCAAAAGATGGATGGGTAATCCAACTGACTGTGATGATACATGCGCATGTAAGCCTGCTGATTGTACATGGTGCTCTCAAACAGGCAAACAAAGCAGACTGATAAGTTAACAAATAAATTAATGCATCTTGACGTGAATCAGGGAGATTATTAGCCCTTCAGAATCTGATTTACATAAGCATCTTTTGTGTCGTCACACAACACAAGCTGTGATAATTTTGCTTTGCCACTGGGGAAAAGCTAAGCAGTCAAATTAAGAGTAAAATCATGACGGTATAGAACATTTTGAGGCATGCCTTGTCTTACTTATGGTTTTGCAGAGAGTATGGAAGAGAGTGTTTAATGAGCTTGAAAAATTCAAGGTGCTCTGCGCAGGCAAATGCAAGTAATCCTGCACCAATTAATCTTATTGTAAACACTAAATTAAGAGGATTATAAACCACAGTATTTTCCCAGAGTCCTAAAGAGTTTTACAGTCCTATCAAAAAGTGCAGAAAATAGTAAAGGGAGTGAAAATTTAGAGAAAAGAAAGTCTACTGATTCCATCTGACACCAGCGCATGTAGGAATAAAGGCTGTCCAGAGAGATTCTCGGTATTCTTTTGTCACAAGTTAGACTGCGGTGGAGGAGGGGAGGGGGGGATGAAGGGGGAGGAAAGATAATGGGGGAGGAGAGCAGAGTAACTCTAGAGAACATAAATAGTTAATGATGCATCAGCCGCTGGGAGAAACTCACCATAGCTACTTGTAAAGTAAACTGTCCATAAACACACCCACATCAGTGTGTAGACAAACATTGGCTGACAGTATGCAAACACATGCAGTGTTCGACATACAAGACAAAACGCCTTCTTGAACACAGATCAGAACACACACACATACGCCTCAGCCCCCACCTCCGCTGATCAGAGCTTGAATTCACACCATCATGATGGGGAGATCAAGTTCTTACAGGGTATTTTCAAGTAAAGTTTTTTCTTATCGTCAGGAAATCTAACAACAGAGAGAGAAAGGCATATTGAATAGCGGCACAGGTCTAACCCTGTAACATAAAAGCAACGCACAACAAAGCTGACGCAAGATTAGTCATCAGCGTTCTGATGTTCAATTACAGAGTTTGTAAGCTGGCAGTCAAGTACTGTAAAGTAGCCTGTGATTTTCAAACACTTTGAGGTTTAATCTTTTGGTTGCTAATGAGGTATTTTGGTGGAATTTTAAGTCCATGCCATCCCAACGGAAAACATAAAAAAGATGAACTTCTGAACGATCGGGGCGCAACGCTGGTGCAAAAAGGCACTAAAAGAAAACGCCTTTAAAGTTCCCATTTACACACACGCTGACAAATATGATAAACACACACTGCGAGCGCTAATACTTCATGGGAGTTCATCATCACTGGAGTGAGAGGAAAAGCAATGAGGCTTTTTGGCAGATTTCCTGCTCACCCAGGGTTGACAAATTGCCAGGGCTCTCTGTCACAGCTCCACTTTGAGGCTGCTAACTGTTTCATCTGCCATGATTTAGATCTCAGGCATAAAAGTAGCCCAGTGGAATGCATATTCCTTACACCTTAATTTGCATCACACAACATGGAGCAATTACAGTCACTTTGAATGGTAATTTGTATGAGACAAAGCTCAATGAATCAATAACTACTTTGTTGTTGTTCTTGTTGTGTTGATACAAATTTTCCTCAGACAGGCAATTTTGAAGGTGAGTACATGAAAACAATTTTCATAAGTAGCACAAGGGCGTAGTTAAGGTGTTATCCCCGTCAAAACAATCCCCTTCAGACTGTCAAAGATGCAGTTTGGTGGGTGTTAAGCACGACAATATATCTCTAATTTCTCCCCAAAATGACTTGGCAGGCTTAAGATAAACAAACAAAGCTGCTCTGTGAAACACTTTATCCAGTGCAATTGAAAAAACATATAATTTTTCATCTTTAGCAGCCAGTAAATCTCCTCTAAGGAGAAGCTTAGCTACATGTGGTTTTAGGGTCTGTATTCACAATATTATCATGAGCAAGACAGTGGTAAAAGTAAAGAAATACATATTCTGTGAATACCTAACCATAAAGCCTTTAACTGTAAGCTAAAGAAAAAAGTACCATGAATTAACTCTCTTCTAACTTTGCTCTTAGTGTTTAACTTTTTGCTTAAAGGTCTAGAACTATGCTGACCAACAAGAACTGTGATGGCTTCTCATTCGGAATGAAATAAATCTGAATGAAATCATTCAGAATTAAAGGGTAGTTTACATGGGAAATATTCATTCCGAATGAGGGTTTACACAGGAGATCAGCTTAATCGCCTTTTAATCGCCTTTCTTCGGGTCCACGCAAGGTTTGGGGCAGGAAAGGTTTCTGATTGGATAGGGGGCGGGGCGGATGTTACGTGTTTACGTTTACCGGAAGAAAACAACCTTGTTCTGCTAATGCTTCGTCTGTTGAGGAGGAGAAGGGAGATAGAAGACCGTGCTTTGGCGAATGGAAACCGGTTAGTGCAACGAGTCGCGTGCGCTATATATACGTCATCACGCCAGAAGGGAAAGGAAACGAGCATGCGCCGAAAGACTGGAATGAACTTAAAGAGGAATGAGTGTATACAAGTGCGAGAAATTCTTTCATTCGGAATTAGAAACGGAATAGTCCAGCCCCTTACATCAGAATAAATTTTCGAATTTTTCATTACAAATTAGGTGTTCACAAGATCACTTTTGATAGGAATGAACTTTAATTCTGAATGAAAAGGGAATTAAACTGTCCATGTAAACGCACTCAGTCTTTGTTTTTTCTGGGCTACTGTAGAACAACACTGTAGACTCTGCGGAAGAGGACCCGCTCCAGGGCATGACAAATAAATGACAAGAAAATGCAAAATACTATTCATACTGGCAGCGATACAAATTTGCGAAAGTTGCAACAGTTGTTGAATAAAAGGCTTGATACGAATAGATGGCTAGCAGCAAAGAGACTTTGTGACAATTACCAGGATCCTATTAACCCAGAGCAGTGTCTGGCAGTCTGTCTAATGTAAGTTGTCGTCTAGCATAAGTCAGTGGTTCTCGACCTTTTTCATGTTGAGGACCCCTAAATTGATACACATTGGGTCATGGATCCCCATTTGATAAGAATTTGCTCCTGGGACATCCCTGTGGAAAGATTTTGCTTGTTAGATATAAGAGTAGAATTCTGTAGTTGTCATCGAAAGCTGCAGCAAGTAGTCGATTAATGGATTAGTTGATCTACAGAAAATTAGTTGGCAACTATGTTGATTATTTAGTAATTGTTCTAAGCAAAAAGCAAAACATTTGCTGGTTTCATGCTTCTCAAATGTGAGAATTTGATGCTTTTCTTTGTCATAAATGATGCTAAACTGAACTGATTTGGATTTTTAAACTGATGTTGGGATAAAACACACACTTTGAAGACATCACCTTGGGCTCTGGGAAAAGATTCGAGGCATGTTCAACTATTTTCTGATACTGTGTCAACAAAATAATGAATTTGTTAATTGAGAAAAAGGAGCCGATTAATCATTTTAAATAAAGGTTATTTGGCCTGTAGCCAACAACTGAGGTGCTAACTTTGGGGCACCTATGACTCTTGCTCTCACTAAGCTCACTTAAATCAGGAATTAAACAGTGAAAGGAAACTATTCCCCATTTTTCTGGGGGCCCCCTTGAACTCTCTCAAGGACCCCTGGAGGTTCCAGGACCCCTGGAGGTCCCAGGACCCCTGCCCTAAGCTACAGTATTTTATTGACTTTCCTTTAAAGCGCAGTGCCCTGAGTAAATTAGAGTTCCCTCTGGTAAACATGTATGCAGTGTATATGTCCAGGGTTTTTATTGTGAAAGGCAAGAACGTGTTGTCTTTGTCAGCGTTGAAGGGAGTAGTAAAGTTTCCCATCTTGGTTTGAACTATGGAGCCTCTGTGTTGTTTTATAATCCTCACAGGCGTAATGTGATTGGTTAATGCCTTTATTTGTGGTGTGAAAGCTCAGAAAAATCGACCTTGTTCCAGAAAAAAATATGTTGCTTTTTCACTGCGTAATGTTCGTGTTCTGTGTGAAAGTACTCGTGACATAAAGTGTTTGAATAAATATATTAATGTGTGAAATAACTGCAAAAAAAAGAAAAAAAAAAGAAAAAAACACCCACAGTGTGTGAAGGCCTTACTCCGCATAGGCAAAGCAGAAGAAGGATGTGAGAATGTTGACTGTATGTGTTGTTTCACAAAAAAAGGCCAGGTAATTGATTACATAAGGTCACTGTCCTGTTAACCTTTCTTTTCATTTGCGGTATGTTTTTCTGATGAGTAGACAAATGACCTAAATAAACAGGCTTCATGACCTAACTGACGCTGGGCAGTTGACTAGCAGTGTCATGACAACATCGTCTGTGGATGTGAGCCTAGTGTGGCAAATCAAAGTCTGTCATGGACACATTATCTAATCTCTAATGCCAGAGATTAATCCCTGATTTTGCCAACTGCAGATTATTTTGATTAATCAAGCTGTTATAAGTAATGGTTCCAAACCAAAACAGTAAAGTATAATAAATACACCCTTGCACGTTAACTGTGTTGCCTACAAACTGTTATCTATGTATTTTGAAAACCAAGAGGCTGTTCTAGATTAGTTATACCCTGCATGATTCATTTCACTGTTTGACTCAGACAAACAATGACTAAGAATTTCCTCCTGTTGTATGCCTCAGCACAATTTTACACAAAAGTGACAGATGGGAAAACTGTAATGTTGTCGTGCATTGTCGGATTTGTGGTTTCGGAGTGTTTTATCTATCACTGCTGCTTCCTCTGAGCTTACCAGTGCCTTCTTTTTAACTGCTTGTACGCCTGGTGATGTCTGTTTAAATTAGTTTGGAAAATGAGAGAACATTAGCCGAGCAGCAGAGGAAACTCCCAGGAGGAGGCTGACTCACCTGAGGGTGAAAATTGGCACTGAGGAAAGTGTGGAAAGAGCCAGAAAAGTAGAGACTGTTTCTCTCTGCCTAATGGGTTTGGAGGGCGCCATCACCACAAAGTTATTGTCCAGCTTCAGCTCCGACAGCGGCTGAAACAGCCTGACGCTCCCAATCCGCTGCATAGGTGTATGCCCTGCGAAATAGCCCATTGGCCTTTGCTGGTCTGGGCGAACAGAGCTGCTCTTCCTTGAATCCTCTGAGCTGCAGTCTCCACTGTCCGTGGTTTGAACCATGTAGTAGAGCTCCACAGGAGTGCCCTGGGCTTGCTCAGAGACTCTCTGCCTACCCGGCCTGACAGTGGGCAAGCTGAACCAGCTGGCGAGCGGCTCCAGCTCAGCAACACATATGCCCAGTTCACCTTTTAACCTGCAAGTCCCACGCACTTCTTGAGTCTCGTGGAAGGCAAACATCCTGACGCAGGGCAGCTTGTGGATGGCGCTGTAATCATCCCAGTCTCTTCCTGCAATGTAGAACAACACTTGAACCTTTGGCCAACTGGGGTGAATCCTCTCACTGATAATATAGGTGTGGACCTTCCAGTTGAATGTAAAGAGCGGGGATGATGATGCCGATGTTGGCGCTGATGATGTAGTGAAGGAGGGTGTGTTGAATGGCCCTGGCAGGGTCTGCAGTAGCTCCAGGGGGACAGGCTGCTGGACAGACAGTGGCCCATAGCTAGCATTGACAAAGGGCATCTGCCGGGCCTGGTGGATGAAGAAGGACTCTGTGCGAGCCTGCAGGCTGGAGTTCCTCATTAAATCCTGGTTTGCCTCCTGCAGGAAGAACGCTGACTCGGCATTGAGGATCCGGTAGCTGACAGGCAGATAGATTGGCGTGGGGCCGTACCTCTGCAGGCCCTCCAGGATCACCTTGCTATCCACCACTGAAACAGAGAAAGAAAATGACAAAGAAGGAGATGTTATCTATCCATTAACCTTTGTTTCTGCAACAGAGGTAAAAACACCCGCAGTAATCCACTTCTAGTCATGCGTCACGGTACTTATAGCTGTATGATGAAGATTCATTGTCTAAACCCTGTCAACAAAAACCTGAGCCAAGCGTGAAATCAAAGAGCAGAATGAGAAAAAATGGAGGAAATAACTCACGACCTGGACGGCGGCACTTCACGTTTAACATAACATTTGCATGCATTGCCTGCAACCCAAGGCAATCATATCTACAGTCAGTTTTCAGCGTTGAATGTTAAATGGGTTGTTGGAGACATTTCCATATGATATCACCTTCATGAGCCGCTGCTCTTGTTTAAAAGAATTTGCTATACTCAATTCAAAACACTTGCGTCTTTCTGAGTCACTTGCTTATCAGTCTCGTCCACGTTCCCTCCAGCTCTCAGTCCTTTTCATTATGATGATCTGTTTTTCTCTCTCCCTCAATTTCTCCTTTCATATTTTTTTTTGTCTTATGTCTCGATCTCCTGTTCCATTCTGCGTCTCTTCCTCTGCCATTCAAATCTCATCTTTTGCTTCAGTACTGTCAAGTATGAAAAAGCTGGCATCAAATGCTTGGTCAGGTTATTAAGCTATGTCCCAATTCCATACTCCATACAGTAATTCAATTCAAATTTTGAGTATATGTGACAGAATCACAAACATTTTGAGCGTGCTGTTGATATGCACTTTGTCCTCCAATGCACAAAGAAAAACTCAGAGCTGCTCACAGCTGTAAAACATTAAAACAATTTTTGGATGGTGGTGAGAAAGCTCGAGGAAGATCTTGGAAAACAATCTTGCTTTCTCTTTGTAGAGTTTAATTGGCAGTGGCATTTCAACGCAGCGGTTTGATTGATGTCTGCTGTGTGTAGATAATGCATAATTTCCTGATAGTACAAAATGTTATTGCTGCAAAAACAGTATACTGAGACAATTAGTGCATAGCACATGCTGTAGAACTGGGAAATGGTGTTTTTATGTACTTATCCTTTGATCCAGTATTTGCTGATGTAATTCATGTATTCAAGTTGTCGTACTTTTTGTATTACAACAACATTAAACTCTGATGCATTGAGAAATTTGGCATATTTAGCAGTTTAGCAGTTCTTGTAATGTATCAGGGGATGTAATTTTGTAGTGAAGACCACCTAAACCAAGTCCAGACTGTATCAAGACTGAGACAAGACCAAAACTTCGAGGGGTTGAGACTAAGGCTGCCCCCTAATAGTTGACCAAACGTTAGTCGACCAGAAAGGTCATTAGTCGGCAGGATTTCATTGGCCACCAGTCACAGAATAAAACCATGAAACTCTAGTAGGAGCTGCGCCTTGTCAAAATAAATAAAACCTATATGACTGGACCACGTGGGAATTTTATTTGAAAGGACAGACACAGGAAGAGGCCACGCTCAGCAGTCAGACAGGAGTCACTTTACAAACCAAACACAGCCAACAGATATCTTTCCCTTCTTCTGTAAATATTCAGTCTGTGATAAACACGCTCACAGCAACCTCAGACGCAACCCACTGCCGGACTCTTGAAAGCTGGCACAAAAAAAGCATAAGAGTAGCGCCCAGTGCCCGACCTTGCGTTTTCGAGGTGGTTAAAGATGCGACATGTACAGGCCCCTAATTTCCAGGGCTGGTACCTGCGGTTATTCCCCAGGCTAGTTAATAACATGTTGAGCAGGAAATCCAAAGTGTGGGATCATTTTGAGAAGGTGAAGGACGAACCCAAGGTGATATGTAAACTCATCTTCATTGGTCGACTACAAACATGACGTATCATCTGAAACATGGAAGTAGCTACATGCCCATTAGCCCACAGCGTCATTAACAGGCGGCTCGCTCAGTGTGTGACGTGCACTTGTAGATAAAATATAGGCCTATATTAATGAAGGTTCATTAGTACGGTTTTGTATTTCTCTGTAATGTAGCACAGTGTTAACAATGTTACTGATACTATTCTTTCTCACACCTTCAACTCAAACCATTGTGTTGCCCCACCCAAAATATATCATTTAATAATTACATTAATATCGTAAACATGCGGGCGACTAGTCGACTAATGGCCCTAAATGATGACTATTGGTCGACTAGGAAAATTCTTAGCCAGCGGCAGCCCTAGTATGTATAAGTGTACCATGAGAAATGTCATGATAAAATAATCAAAAGGCATTGCAGGGATAAATTTCATGTGTTTGAATTTCCCTTGGTTTTCTATGAGTAAACAAATACAAACACTAAGGACCTGAAATTAACTTAAACGTCTCTATTCAGCTCTCCTTTTTTGCAGGGGCAATTTAGTGATTATCCCAGCAGTTGTGATCTTGACTGAGATGGAGACTGAGACAAGGCCGCATAAAAATGCAGTCAAGACGAAGATGATCTCTTGATAACATCTTGAGTACTACAACGCTACATGGATGTTCAGACAGCTGTCACTGTATTACTTTGATACTGAGGAAAATGAAGACAACGAGTTATAAAGAGCGCCCTTGTCTGTGAATTGATGGACATTATTTGTGATGGACATACATTGATAGTGATATCCTAGGAGTGTGTGAGTCACACTGAATCTAAAAAATGTGTAGCCTGTCTGTGTGTCCAGATTCAACTGAATTATGAAGCAAATTGCAGCAATTGGACTCAAAGGGTTTAAAATGCCTTAATTGCTCCAACCGTGCTGGCGAGCAACCCAAATCAGGATTCCAAACTACAGTACCTAACTTCCCGTTGTTTTCAGAACACCAGAGTGCACCTGTCCCTTCACCTTGCACGCTATCTTTGCCCGTCTCCCCTTCAGCTCTCCCGCGCCCCTCCGGGAGACGTGCCTCACAGTCTCAACCTGTTTGAACCTCTGCGCTGAGGTATTGAAAACATGATCTGTTTAGTATTGCCAACAAAACTCAGGTATCATACTGGCAGCGGTATCAAAACATTTCAAATGATACCTGGCATTTGTTGTCTCACAACCTCTCTCTTTCTTTACTGGTTTTGCACACAGCTACAGCACACTCCTATCTTAAACCGACCGGCCTCCAATCTCACCTAATACGGCCCTTAAACCTGCCCCCACTCCTCCCTCTCTTATCCTCCAAATCCTCCCCACCCCCTGTTTCTCTTCGCCATCAAGCTCCAGATATTTGGACTGATGGAGCAGCCCATGAGAGCCCATTGATTTTCTGTCCCGAAGTCTCTGTGCTGTTGGAGACGTGGCGTGGCAGTGATTTGTGATGATCCATGGCAGTGGGGCAATGACCGGCTGGCCCGATGGACAAAACCAGCTTCAGGCGGGAGAGGACAATCCCGGCTCTGACACAGAGAGGGAAGGAAACAAGGATGTAGTGGAGGTTTACCCCACCTCCTTAATATATTATTTTACCTTAAAGTTCTAAATCTGGTCCTCAAGTACGATTACTTAATCGGAAGTGCATTTGTTTTTAAGGAACATTAAATCATTTAGAGCTTTTACTATACAGTCAGCGACATATATCCATCAGGCTTATGTACTCTGATGAAAATGTCCTTATATATCAATCTAATAATCAATACTGCTCATAAGAGTCATGAAGGGGATATGGTGTCTGGTTCTTTGTCATACAGTAATAGGACATATTATGAAGAGTTCCTGGTGCTGAAATGAGATTTTCATTCTCTACCTTTCGTTTGTCTGTCTTTTATCATGAGGCACTACATGCAGGAATCGATTGGAGCGTTAATATCTGATCCTTCTTCATCTGTTATAACTCTAGCTCTCTGTATGCTTGGGCAGCTAGGTCTGTTTTGGTATATTATGCAGGTCAGGATGTGGATTAAAACATCAATGGCAGCAATAAAAAATCATCTACGCCGCATCCATTTCTAATAAGTAAATTTTACTCCCAAATAAACACAAAAATGTTCAAAACCTGGCCCCGTGTCTCCCCTGCAGCTGTGAAAATGATGTTGGCTGCTGAAATGAAAAACAGCCTGAACCTAATTACAGACCTCTATTCTATATAATCATATGCATTAACAGTCGAAAGTCTGACACTGATACGGGTAACAAAGCTATAAAAATAATAAAAATGAATCATAAATATAAATTAGTTGCATTAATCTGCAAACAGTTGCTTTTTGTTTGTATTCATGTTGTGCACCATCTTCGAACTAGTTGGACTCCAGAGTTTTTATACGCCGCTGCATCCCTGATGGGGAGGAATACAAAAAGATGTAAAGACATCCACCGAGGCCGTTCACACCGAGCGTCTGCTGGAACACTGTTTTGACTGAGAGAATGATGTTTACTGTTAGAAATGACAAAATAGCGAGCGATGTCAAGAGGGGAGCAGGTGCTTAGTTGGTGCTGGATCATGCTTATAGCGCAGTGAGAGGATTTTCCTGTCTCTCTTTTTCTCTGGGGGATGTGACACACTGTCCTACTTTCCACTTACTATGACACAGATGAAACTAAAAACCTCATTACGGCTGAAAAATGTTGTAATTTGTAACTTCAGATTTAGAATATGTCCCTTTCCATGACACCAATAGGACATCGTTGAGAGAGAAGCAAAGCCGGCGTGATTTGCAGCCCTGGGTTGCCCTTGGAGTTCATGTCTGCAGCTACTGTACTTGTAAATCATGTCTGCCGGACTGTTTCTGCAAATGAAAAAGGGGATGATTTGTGCAGATAACTTAACCCCTGCGGTAAATCCTGGCCGTAAACTCTCGTGCAAGATTTCTCGGGCACTGCCAACCCCTCAGGACGCGGGCTGAGGAGTCTGATCACATATCACACATGCGGGTGAACCGGACTGGCCTCATCATTAGACAGATGTTAGATTCAGGATTTAATGTCTTGATGTTATATTCATGTAGTGAGAGCCGGGGGGGCCCAAGGGAACATAGGACTCCAAATTAAAATGCATTTAAAGTATTTTCCATGGAATTCCTACAACATGCAGCAACCAACTTCAAAAATAAACTCTCAAAATGGTATTAAAGCATTCATGTCCCCAAGACAGCCATGTGTGGCACCGAATCAAACCGTTTCTTATAATCACCTGTTCTCATCCCTGGCGACCTGAGTAGAACTTCACCCAAGAAATATAATCCCTTCATCTTGCCTCCCTCCTCCTCCTCTCATCCTATCTTTATCCTCCTCCATGTGTGAATCTTGCACCCAGTCCCCGATCAAACATATTAAGTTGGCCTGACTTCAGTAATACATTAATCAAACAGATTTTCTCATATGAAATCTATAGGGGGATAAATGATCGAGGTAAGTGGTGGGAAGATGAGCAATGCGAGATGGAGTTGGGAAGTGGGAGGTGGTGATGATGTTGGATTGTCTTCTTGGAAGTGCTGAGAAAAAGTCAAAAGATTACAGCACAGCAAGAGATGGTGTTCGTGGCCCACATGCCTCCTTCATTGTAGGATTCAGTTTAAAATTAGACCTGTTTCTCTTGTAGAGCCATCATGAACGCAGCAGAACATTGCTCGCACCAGCTTTAGAAACACCTGTACAGGAGTTCACTGCTTTCCAACCTGCTGATGCAACTCTTACTGTCTCTTTTCTCACAAAAAAAAAAACAGCCACAAGTGGTCACTGACAAGGCTGGCATTGTGAAATCTAAATCTGGTCCATCTGACTGTCCATCCATTTTTTTTACACTTCTGTCTCAGTCCATGACAGCCTCAAAGGAAAGGTCTGGCAATGTTCTACATGCTTATTATTGTGAAGAAATCCTCTGACAAGACCAAGCCAGCAATGAATTTATCCTGCTAACAAGCAAAGACTGATATAGCCTATTCCTCCATGCCATTGAGCTCAGAAATAGCCTGTGTCAGTGTTTCACACATTCGCAATGTCGTCTGTGTACCTTCATTACCATAAACATGGGCACTGTAGTTTATTTAGTCGCACATTAGTGCCTGAATAAGATGAATACACAGCTGAAAGTAGTCCCCCACAAAGGGAATGTATTTATGTTCCCCAGTTCAATATTCTGTTACCACAAATCAACCCTTCTATTGTGTTCATGCCACTCTCTTTTCACTCCCTGTCCCTAAATAGCTTTGGTTGACACTGCATATCAGTATATAAGACATATTAGACAAAGAGACATAAATAGACTAAAATCTAAGATTGAAATTGGTGAGACAGATTCTTTTGGAAAGTTTTGGACCCCTTCTCCAAGTCTTTATTCCTAACCTTAACCTTGTAGCAGTGGCGCTACATGAATTTTTCAAAGGGGTGGGCAGATGGGGCCACTGAAGAATCTTTGAGTGGTACAACAAAACCAAAGATATAACTGAATTTCAGAAACGCAGTTATGCTGTTGAAGTACATAGGCTAGTTGAAAACTATGTCAATATGAGAGTTTAATTGCATTCTGATGTAATAGGTTTCTCATTCTGCATAGACCAAGACCGGCATATTTTGAGTTCCACAATAATCCTATTTTAATCTGCTATGTACATGTTGGGCGATTTGTTGTCCTTCAAATAGGCTCATTGTTCTCAACCTTAAACAAAGAAAGAAATATACAGCTTTAATTTGAAGGAGTACATTGATTGTAAGGAACAAAACATTTACTGGGAACAAGCCTTCTTAAAGTTTAAAGGAGACTCATGGGTACCCATAGAACGCATTTTCATTCAGACATGAGAATTCAAGGGACCCCTTTGAAAATGGGCATTCCAGTTGTTCGCCAAACTTAAGCCTAAATTTGGAGCATTATTTAGCTCCCTTCCCAACAAGCTATACCAATATGGTTAGTACTAATGGATGCCGTAGGTTGTCTAGTTTTACAGGATACCACTACGTACCTTGCTTAAAAAATTAGTGCGGCATAACTTCTTAAAGACAGTAATGTCAGCCTATTTTGTGCCTACCAGTGGGGAAGCTACCTCCCTTCCCCCACTGGTAGCACTACTGCTTCTTTGGAAAATGGAATAGTTAGTTGTTAACTCGACCTTTGACCTCTTTCCTACCCTTAACCTGTTTGGAAATTGGAATAGTTAGGGTTTATGGATATCTCACTGTAACCTGATCTTTGACCTTTTTACCAACCTGTTACAAAATGGGAATTAAACTTGGCCTTTGACCTCTTTTCTAATCTCTTAATTGGTTAAATCGTATTTATTCAATTAATCTCATTCTTATAATAGGTTTTTCATTTCTTGGGCTGCAATTAATTTTGGAGCTATTCTCCGAACAGAAGGAGCAACTATAGTTAGACAAAGACATGTGCCAGTGGAGTTTCATCACTCTCAGAGTCATGATTTTAGTTCCCTAACCAAACCCATGTCATTTTGAGCTTGGGAACAACTTTCTCAGGTTCCACATATGTGCAATATAGAGCTGGAGAACATCGGATCCTGGCAATATGAGACCCTTCGTCATGCTCCCTTTATGTGCCATATAATAGCATCCTGAGAACATACGAATGACCCCAATGCACTATTTCTGTTTGAGTAACATTTGCTACAAGCTTTCATCAGACTTTACATTTTAGACATTTGTAGCTTTGAATTAAAAGTCTCAACAACTATTGGATGAACAGTCAAGAAATGTACTAATTGCATTCCCATCTGCCTCGGCTTTACTTAAATATAAATCTTGTTTCCAGAGTTACGTAGTTTTACACAATATGATGTTGACTGTAGAAAGCTCTGTGCTGCATGGTTAAATGATTCCCTCAGTAGCCTTTAAAAATAAGTCTTTCAGCTTTCAAACAAAACCGTCTGATGTGAGTCATCTTTTCAACATCTTTTCAATGGCCTCTAGGACTTACAAAAAGAACACAGATGGACCTAAGTAGCTATTTGCAGTTATTGTAAGAAGTAAAATTGAGGGACAGAAAATCACCCCAGGACACATGTTAAAATACCCATAACATGCCATTTTCATGCTGTTTGATGCTGGTTTCTCTCTGCTCTCACTTTTGTATCAGGAAGTGCCAAAGCTTTTTATCTTACTGATGGTGTGTTTAAAAGAGGAAGGCACATCTTGTTTTGTGTCTTCTAATACTGACATTTAAAACGCTTTTGAAATTCAGAATTTTCATAAGTCCACAAGGTAAAACATTAAGACGTGATCTTTACGTGGCATTTTCTTTTGTTAAACATTTGCTCTATGTGGGAGCTTGCTCTGTGGAGGGAGTGCTTAGGGGACCTTGAAGTCACCATCAATGGACCTACTGTCGGCCAGTATAAGAGGTAACTTTTTCATTTTTTAGCCACAGAACAATGGAATGAAAAGGGTATTTGAGGCTCTTGGAGGGCTGGATATAAATGTCAGCTGTTGCTCAGATGGAGAAATTGCCATTGGCAAAGTCAAGAAGTTTAAAAACCTTATCAGAGACGGTTTCTGATAAAGTTTTGTGTGCGCACAAAGGGTAGAGGAGGCTGAATGTCTCCAAAACCTCTGAGCAGCAAGACAATTAGCTAAGCTTTTGAAACCCCCCCAAAACTATTTTAATAGCTGCATTGGCTGAGGACTGGTTTTAACAAATTTAATCAAGCATTGTATCATTATAGTCGACTTATGAAAAAGCCAGAAAATTGTGCCATTGTGGTTCTTCTCATTAGCAGAAGTTACATTTTCAAAGCAGTACACACACAGGCCCAAACCGACAGTCACGAGCCAAAAAGACACATTGTACTCAACATGCTCCAACGCTCACAAAACATTAAAAAACATGTAACAAAAGCAAATATTTCCATCAAACACAACTTGTGGTCAAATGACAGTTTTTCTCAATTGCTAAGACACGCTGGATGAAACTGGGATCCATTTGATAGTCATCGTCACCTCCTTAGCACAGCAGAAGTCTTCTCTCACAAATGTTTTAACACTTTTTCATTGCTTTCACACATTTTTTACACCCTTTTTTCAAAACACTTTCCGCAGATCTCATAGAAAAACCCAAAACTCTATTGGATTGACTGTGTTAAACAAAAGGAAAACATCTATTCACAGCTGACAGAAATTACTCGAATAATTATGAGTATCTAATGCACCTGTGTGAAACTCCTTCACACAACTCTTCAATCAGCAATCAGTCCTCATCCGTCTATAAAAGATGCCACCTCTGTGTTGCTGTTCGCGAGCATGGATCAAAGAGGCCAAAAGCACGTAAAATGAATAATGAATGTTAAACTGTTAAATGAATAAAGAAAACTCTCTTAGAAAATGTTGTTTTCCTTTTGCAGGTGCAGAGTGCAGCAGTGTTTGTTATCTTTAGTAAAATCATCCCAGGAGAAAAGACTGTAATTAATGCTGTGATATGCTTACTTACCTGCTGTAACTAAGTAAAGTGTCAACAATAGCATAGGCATATTGCACAAATTAAGGTTGAACCGGTTCATACTCACAGCTGTATTTTATTGTCCGTGGTGTACTAGTTGATTGAAAGAATATATTCATTTGACCACAAGTTGTGTTGTTTGATAGAAGTATTTACTTTTGTTGCATGTTGTCAATGTTGTGTGAGTGTTGGAGCATTTTGTAAGCCATCATTTTGGCTAACAGCTTTCAGTTTAGGCCTGTGTGTGGACTAAAGACTGTAAATATAATGGACGTAGTCACTGTGATGTCACCTATTGTTTTGTGGAATCCTATTTTGAACAAGCCACCAGAAACAGTGCTGGTTTTATATAGTGGCCAAACTTGGAATTACAGCTTCTGGGCTCATCATGTGATGCCATGGGACCCAAAAAGACTTTTTCACATAGACTTACACTGTAAAAGAGACATCTTGCAGGTCACAACCCCGCAAAATGATTTGTTTCACTATGAGAATTTGATCCACTGGGTCCGATAGCATTTCTAAAGTCTGGAAGAGCTGCGTGATTATCCATCCATCCATCCATCCATTTTCATCCCCTTATCTGGGTCTGGGTCGTGGGGGCAGCAGGCCAAGCAAAGCACCCTAGACGTCGCTCTCCCCAGCAACACTTTCCAGCTCCTCCTGGGGGACCTCAAGGTGTTCCCAGGCCAGATGAGGTATGTAATCCCTCCAGCGTGTTCTGGGTCTACCCCAGGGCTTTCTATCAGTTGGACGTACCTGGAACACCTCTAACGGGAGGCACCCAGGAGGCATCCTGATCAGATGCCCGAACCACGTCAACTGACCCCTTTTGATGCAAAGGAGCAACGGCTCTACTACGAGCTCCCTCCAGATGTCCTCCCCACGGTGGACACACATTTCGGCCTCATGATTAAATAATTTTTATCCCCAGTATAGTATTGCAGGTGGCTAAAGTGGATGTTAGCCATGCTTGGCCAGTGTAAGCATCTTATACATTTGCTCTATAGGCCTCACAATGCAGACGATCCAAGTAATTTCATCCCATGGAAATTGAAGACTTTCATAGGAATAAACAATGCCCTGCCTCCAACGCTATATCCAGTTCTCTTTATACATCTATGGTTTTGAAGCCTTAAGTTTGGCATGTTGGCCATTGATAGGGGGAGAGTGGAGCTGTGGAAAACCAAGTGGTGGATTGAACTCAAAGACTGTAGTGACGTCTCAACAGAGAACCTCTCACTCAAAGCTGCCGGCCCTTAATAATGTTTAACTTTAAGCCTTAAGCCCTTTAAGTCGGTACAGTGGTCATGAATGTTGAAATTACTACAGGGACCAAAACCGTTTTGTACCAGGCTTTAAATATGTTAATGTCTGCTGTAAATTTGGGCATTTGAACATGGGGGGTCCATAGGGATTGACTCGCTTCTGGAGCCAGCCTCAAGTGGCCATTCGAGGAACTGCAGTTTTTGGCACTCCCACGTAGGCTTCATTTTTCAGCCTTAGAGGTTGCCACTTGCTGTGAACTCTTTAAAATCTAACTTTTAAATGGAGGCATGTGTACAAGCGACTGAGAAAAACTAATTTATTCACCTATTTAATTACCTTCATTATTGCCTTTGGCCTCTTTGATCCATGCTTGCAAATAGCAGCGCAGAGGTGGCATCTTTTATATGGATAAAGACTGGTTGCTGATTGAAGAGTTGTGTAAAGGAGTTTCACACAGATGCAGTAAAGATTCATTAGCACGCAAGTAATTTCTGTCAGCTGTGAATAGATGTTTTCCTTTTGTTTAACACAGTTAATCAAAAGTTTTGGGCCTTTCTATGAGATCTGCGTTTTGAAAAGGGGTGTGAAAAGTGTGCGAAACCAATGAGAAAGTGTTAAAACATTTGCAAGGGAAGACTTCTGCTGTGCTAAGAAGGTGATGATGAACATCAAGTGAATCCCAGTTTCATTAAGCGTGTCTTAGCAAATGAGAAAAACTGGCATATACATATTTTCTCTATAAAATAAATGCAGAATGTTTAAGGACCAAGAAGAAGAAGAAGTGCGATATGCATATATTCATTATCCTAAGGCTCATCCATTTACAATCTCAAAAGCACACTCTGGGCCCTCTTAAATTCAGTGCAGGCTACTAGATATAAAAACATCTTCAGTGGCTGGCAATATAATCCCCTGGTTAGTGAAATGTCCTGGGTGATAGCTCAACACAAACAAAACACGCAGCAACACTAATCCTTCTAAGTGCCCATCACATGCTCCCTGACACTGCAGGAGAACCAGGGCAGAGCACAGAGCCCACTCCCAGCTGGAGGTTAATCGGATCACATAAAAGCAGAGCACACCTCATCTTTCATCACTAGGCAACACATTTATGCAGCAATCGATAGGTGGAATCATATTTTCCCCTTTCAGAGAAATGAGGGAAAATGAAGTATTGTGACCCAACCAAGATGGATGGGGCAGGGCTTCATAACTTTCAGATATCAGCAATAAGCCCCAGCCTTGTGTTTCTTCCAAACTTGAGTTGTTTTCATTTCTGAAAAATCTTATAGCTTCTTTACTTCCCAAATGGCCTTTGGGTCATCTCTGTCGATAAATACCCAGAGCCTGAACATAAGTAATTTACAGCATGCTCGGCATCTCTCTTTCTTCAAAACACCTGCCTCTCATCTCACCTTCCAAGCACACACGTACAATCACATCAATGCAGACATATTAGCAGGGCCACATGTCACATTCCTTTGGGACTGTCGGTCTGTATAAGGAGAGTAAAAGACATTCCTCAGTCACACATAGGCAGCCATAATCCTATAAATGAAGCTGCTGGCAGCAAATATACATCAAAGGCTTAATCATTCATTTGCATATTAAAAATAGATGTTTTAACATGTTCTTAGATTGTGGGTTCAGTAGGGATAATGTTAAATACTGCCAAGACAAAAAGACAAATTATGTCTTTGTGATAAATCCCTCTTTATGTGAAATATTTTAATATATTTAAAATAATGAACATTTGCTGCCAGTGCCATTCTTCAGCAACTAATTAAGTAAAATAAATGGGGTTGCCTGAAGAGAATTAAAATCATTTTAGATGACACAGTTCATCATTCTTTGATCGGCTTTTCTACCATTAGTGGGTCTACAGTTGAACATGTTTTTTTTTTTTTTCATGAACCCCAGATTTGAGGACTGCAAATTTTGTATGTCTCTGGTAACACAAGGAAAATCAGGAAAATTCAACATTATCATCAAGGACACAGCAAAAAGAGAGTAAAACCGTCCTCATTCCCTTTGCTGAAATGGAGGTGCAGGGAGTAATTACATATTACATGGTCTAAACAATGCTGAAAATGAGTTGTTTGTAAGCCGTCATTTCTTAAACAAAGTGTTGCACCACAAGCTGCCTCAATTAGATCCAAAAGGTAGCTGCTGCTGAGAGTGACATTTAAAATCCATCCTCCGTCTCTGCTCGCTTGGAAATAATGTATTTCAGTGTAAATGGAATCTTAAAGAAACACTAATGGAAATTAAAAAAGATAAACCTCCCGTTGGTGCATTAGTTATGCCTGACTAGGGAGAAACTTCTGTCAGCTTCCAAACATTTCTTTGTCTGCGCAAAGAACATCTTTCCCAGTCATTCTGCGAGGCATCACGTCTCCCTGGTGGGGGTTCTGAGCAACAGCAATGAACAGCTCTTCGCCAGTTGTGCAGAGAGGAAAACAACCTCAAAGCTTTCTGCCTTGAAGACACATTTGGGACATGAATGTGCTTTTTATGACACTTCAATTCTGCCCATTGCCTGTGGGCCCAGTGTTGCGCATTGTACAGTGTCAGGAAAGGAGGAGGTGAATGGCGGAGCAGGGGGTCACTAAGGAGCCAGTGGTTGTTTAGATGAGATGAACTAGGAGACGAGAGCTCTTGAAGGAACGGGGCCAAATGCGCTGAGCGGAGCAGAGCAGCAGTTAGCCTTCCTTCGAGGGCACCCACAGGGGTAATCGAAGGCTTCAGCTTAAACATGCGGGCTCCACTGTTGTCATTTAAAAGCACAGATTGCCTCTGCGAGCCGATGAATGTGACCAGCTCTCTCTCTCACTCTCGGCGAAGACACCGCACTTTTGAAAGTGAGTCAAATAAAAGCAGTGACAGTGACAGATGATGCAGCGGTGTGCTTAGACGGAGGGAGACCTGCGTCATAAATAACAACGACTCTTGGCACATGGTAATCATATCCAAGTGAATCCATTTCAGGTATACTGTATACCATACACTGGGGTTGGTTTTTTTGTGTGCAAATATATGAAATCAGATGCAGTTAAAAGGGTAAGAATAATGCAGTGAGTTGGCAAAAGGGAGCAGGGTGAGTAATGTTCTGGCATTTCCAGCAAGGTTACATTGTGAGAAAGTCAATGGGCCTTGGACATCAGGCACTGCAGCTGCTCCAGGAACTCAAATAATGCAAACCACATTATTAATTATGATCAGAAGTAGGGATGGGCAGCAACTCAGTGTAATCGCTTACTGTCTTTAAATACAAATGTACCTATGGAGAAATATTGATGCAGTTTTGTTTCACAGTCTCTCACAAAATTGCATTTTCAAAACAGTTTTATATTACCAACTACATCAATTAAGCTAATAACATAAGGTAATGTAATGTGCTTTAGGCACCATTGTTTATGGTACTTTTTAAAGCATGAATAATTAGGCTGAAGATAATGAGAAGAACACCCAGTATTAAACAGATGTTTACCAATAATACCGCTGTGCAATAAGCAGGTTTTTAAAGGTCCAGTGTGTAGGATTTAGGAGGATATATTGGCTGAAATGGAATATAGCATAATAAGTATGTTTTCATTAGTGTATAATTCCCTGGAAATTAGAATAGTGTTTTCGTTACCTTACATTAAGCCGTTTATATCTAAATAGAGAGCATGTCCTCATACTTGGAGATCACCATGGTGCACCACCATGCTTCTACGGTAGCCTAGAATCTACAAACCAAATTCTGGCTCTAGATAGGGCCATTTGCGTTTCCACTTGGCCACTGTAGTTAGCAGTCCCTCTGCAATGAGCCAAACAGCATCAGAGAAACACTGATTTGTAACGTGAAACTGCTTTAGTCAGTGTTTTTGCCCGTTTAAATCACCAGGTACATTTGGTCTCGAGAAAAAGAGAGCTCTCTAGATAATTCGGCTCCCGGTAAAAACTTCTTGAACATCTGGATCTTATCAGAGAAAAGACACAGTTGCAGGCCTGTCTGCGACAAGCTGAACAGCATCAGCGAAACACTGATTTGTAACGTGAAACTGATTTAATCAGTGTTTTTGCCAGTTTAAATCACCAGGTACGTTTGATTTGGAGAAGAAGAGAGCTCTGTCGATAATTCGGCTCCCAGTAAAAACTTCTGCAACGTCTGGATCCTAAGTTATCAGAGAAAAAGGTGAGCACACTGTAGCAGGTGCTAAGCTGCCGGCCTGTCTGCAACAAGCTGAACAGCATCAGAGAAACACTTATTTGTAACGTGAGACTGCTTTAGTGGGTGTTTTTGGCCGTTTAAATTTGTTTTGGAGAAGAGGAGACCTCTGTCAATAATTCAGCTCCCAGTACAAACTTCTTAAACGTCTGGATCCAAAGTTATCAAAGAAAAATGGTGACCACACTGTAGCAGGACTGTCTGCGACAAGCCAAACAGCATCAGCGAAACTGAGATTTGTAACATGAAAATACTTTATTCTGCATTTTTCTCATCTAGTTCACTTTTTTTGTAGAGAAAGAGACCTCTGCAGATAATTTGGCTCCCGGTATAAATCCCCTCATCAATAAACACTGAAGGAATCCTAACCGGGAGTTCATGCAATCTGGGTCCTCACTCCTATATACCGATAAATCCTACACACTGCTCCTTTAATGTCTTCATCTGTTGATAAGTAATCATTCTTTGCCAAGCATTTCAAAATCCACAACTGATAAATCCTTGTGCATTCGTCATTAGTTTGTGGAGGTATACTACTCAAGCACTCAAACAGGGGATAGAGAAGAATCAGAATAAGGTGAGCTGTGCCAGATCAATGTTCAGAGAGCGTTTCCTTACTTGAAGATGCTATTTTGAGATTGAGAAATAAAACACCAGTGCTCATATGTGAGCTACAAAGATAATAGCAGGACACTCGACAGCTGTCTCTTCAAAAAAGTACTGAAGGCCAAGTTTATTTATCCTATAGACAGGTAGAACAGTAGAGACTGACAGTCTGTTATTTCATCTTCTGCTATAAAAGTGTTACTTTTTTTTGCGTGTCCTCATTTCACACAGAGAGAAGGACAACTCCATTGGGCCCTCCATAATAACAGGTTGTAGAAATAGTGAGTAACAAGTGCCGTTGAGGTAAGTGGCTGCGTCTTCAATCCGAGACACACTCCTGAGTTTAGATTTCCGTGAGTAAGGATGAGAAGTATGATGGGTAGTACGGCAAGGCTTAAAATAAGAATCTCAGGCTCTACACGACAGCGCTGGAGAACAGTGATGTAAAACAATGACATTTCACAACACAGTTATGGTGAAAGAAGTAGAAGATGTTAGCGATGCGGTCTGTGGATGGCGGTAATTGCACGTAGCTCCTGCAGAAGTGAATTTTTACAGCTCATGGATGTGTATCTGCTGCCTGGTAGAGGGGGATTTAACAGGAGTAAGGATCGGAGGGGTTTAGGGGTTATGTGCTACAGTATAATGAGTGCTCTACGTGTGACAGCATGTGTGTTGAGGTTTACATGGTTAGGAGTCCCAAATCCAATGATCAGACCACGGAATACAAACATGCGACACACAGAGGACTCCAGGGGAGAGGAGGTATGGAGACATGTGCTTTCACCGTACCTGTTTGTAGATTGTGTGTGATTATTTGTCTTTGCATGCATGAATGTGTGTCGTCATGTTCATGCTTGCGCTGTACATACATGTAAGCACACTTGAAACTCCTTAGAGACGACTGTCGTGCAGCTTCAGGCAAGTGTCATCAATAGAAATTCAGATTTTTTTTGAGCCAGCATGCACCCCACTGGTCAAACTACAGATGATCAAAAGTTAAGCCTCCAAAGCTCTAACTGTGATATCTCTAAGTATGGCCCACATGCATGTTTTGAGAGCTGAGGAATGTATGTAGCGAGATGCCTCTGGCACAGTTACAGTGGACTGTGTTCATCGGTGGCACTGGAGGAGAGTTGCGCGCCTCTGACAGCAGTGAGGTGGTAAACAGCATGGAAGAGAGGAGCCTGGTCTCCATGGCCCTGAGGAAGTCCACTGCACGCTCCAGCAGGAGCAGAGGGAGAGAACAGGCAGTCATTTCGCTGCTGCTCAGAAACTCTGAAATGAGATGAACTCAGAGGTCTCTCCCTGCAGCAAGCAACGCTCACGGCATGCATTTCTTTATCCATATCCTCCCCCATAAGTGCCACAGAGAATTTTGAGTCTTTGAGTGAGCTTAGTGGTTAGGGGAATAAGCGGGAAATGGAAATAAAGATGCCAAGAGAAAGGCTGTCTATCATTTTCACTCAATGCTCAGACCTAGTTTTATTTGTCAGCCTTCTCTTTCTCTTGCCAGATTTTGTGACTAACAGAAGCTGTGAAAGGTTTAGTCAGATAATTACCTCGCGATCGCCTTGGGTTTTTGCTGAGAAAAAGCTTTTGAGAGAGTTTCTTCATTTTTTTTACAGCTGGTCATAAAATAAGATGCCGCGCATCATAAAATGTCTCTACATCACCGTGGAAAGCTGTCTCCTTGGTACATCACTCATGGTTGAAATATGTTTGATACAGAAGCCCAAGGCTGCCCATCACATAGGCGAGTAGAGTAAATCGAAAATAAATCTAAGTAAAAGACTGACAATCTGTTATTTCATCTTTTTCTAAGACACAACTACATGATAGTTATGTTTTTATGCTCCTTGTCTCCATTTCACACGGGCAAAAGGACAACGGTTTGGGCTCTCCGTAATAAGGCTGTGGAGGTAGGAAAATTCTTAGGTAGAGAGACGCTCTCGAGTCGCGTTTCGATTTCCTGGAACAAGGATGAAAAGTGTGACGGCACAGCAAGGCTGACAAAACTAAATTACCTTGTAGAAAAAAAGAATAAGGATGTACAAATGAGGAGCACCCTGTAGTTCAGCAGTAGCGTAAGGAGAATATGAGTGTGAGCTATGTTCTCAATCTGTGCCTCTAAAAAAGGTCCCCTTTGTAGCAGGTGTGAAAAACTCTCTTTGAATCAGACCCGAACTCAAGAAATGATAGAAGTAGTTTAAATCCCTTCCTAATACTTGAAACATTTAGACTATAACTTGATGTTAGACTGCTTGCTGAGTGAAAAAAAGCCTTCAAAAAACTCACCTGAGAGATGAAATTCTTAAGTCTTATCACGATGCATTACATCAGCAGGGTAACCTTTAACACCATTCACTCAGGTTTATTTCAACAACGGGTGTCTAATAAAAGTGAGTGGGCAATAGCACACTACAGTATGTCTAGCCCAAGGACAGAGAGAGGTTCCCTGCAAAACAACATGAGAAAAATGCATCTTTTAATGATTTCACAGCCAAAATGATCCAATTGTCTCATTGCTTTTAAAACCTTTCGTAAAGTGGCTTTGATTGCCAGCTGCTTAGATGAGACACATAGACGAGGTACTACCGCGCAAGGTCACATGATCGTACATCGCAGCTGCAGGATATTAAAGCCCTAAACTACAGCGGATCTTATACAACCACTGCAGCTTCAAGGGCCAGATATAACACACTCATACAATTTAAGATCCGAGCCATCCATAAGGCGCTAACAACATAGTGAGCTTTACAGGGTTGTTTTTCACCGACAAGTATTTGGAGTTTAAATATCGACCGGAGAGTTGCTTCTTCTTCTAATAGAGGTGATATTGTTTTATAGAGGTTGTTTAAATCTAAAACTAGTGCGTGTGTGTTGATTCAGGCTTGCAATAAAATGGACGGGC
This sequence comes from Epinephelus moara, assembly GCF_006386435.1. Classification (NCBI taxonomy): domain Eukaryota; kingdom Metazoa; phylum Chordata; class Actinopteri; order Perciformes; family Serranidae; genus Epinephelus; species Epinephelus moara. The sequence goes on along the minus strand of NC_065514.1, from coordinate 16,675,087 downwards.
TCTACAGGTAAGATGCACTAAGCTCAACACAAACTAGAACATTCACAATGACAAACACATTTTTGACTCATACATTAGGGAAAGGAAATGGCTTTCAGAAGCTGTTTTGCTTATTTCTCACAGCGTATCATCGGCTCTTTGAAAATCGAGGGAAACTCGGTTAGTTCTTTCAATATCAAGGTAACTATCTTTGAAATCACTTTGACAAAAGGCAGGACTGCAGACTAAACAAATTACCTGCATAAAGTAACCAGAACAAAGCGAAACAAGATGTGGGCAAGCAGCACTGCAAATATCATGATCAATGATCAAAATAGAGTTGTAATAATCTGCCCCATCCAAGTAATTACGAAGCTGTTATTTTGGCCAACTTTTTCAATGTCATTTTACTTTAGAAAAGGATCTTTTCATTTTGGATCACCCAAAAACTGGCATCAAAGCACATAACCCACATTTGAACTACAGTACAATGACACGCTATGACATCAACAATGACTAGACCACCCTGTAAAGGTCAGCTTAGCCATCAAGGCTGAAGGCTGGATCCAATTTGAAAGTGCTTCAAGCACAATTTCAAGAAATGGTCGGTAGTTGGTCCACTACTCTGAGCCAGACTGAAATACCTCAACAACTATTGGCTGGACTGTCATGAAACTTTGTGCAGATATTCATGGTTCCCAGAGGATTAATCCTAATGACTTTGGTGATCGCCTGACTTTTCATCTAGCACCAGCAGCATGTTGAAGTTTTTACGTATTCAGCGATGTTCCAGATGATGTACGATGGATCCCTTGACGTTTCATTTTGAGCAAAATGAATGTCCATAGACTGTATATAAAGATGTATGACATGACTGCTACCCAAAAGTGAAGACAGCTGTGATTAAGTTGTGATTGAGTCGGTTGGGTGTATGGGAGGGACCTTGATACTGTGGCTCCACTGTCTCATCACTACTACGCAGACTCTGGTTACAAATGATTTTAACAGTGCAAATGAAGCTCTAGCAAAAGTTCAGGCAGGAAGACAATACTTTTCAGTGCAAATGAAGCTCTAGCAAAAGTTCAGGCAGGAAGACAATACTTTTCATGCTCAGGCTGTAAGTTTCTTTCTTACCCTGCCATTCACTCCTTGCACGTATGCTCACTCACTATCTCTAAGTGTCATTGTCTGGGTCTGTCAATTGAATCTTAAGCCGTTTTTCAGCTAATCACCCAAAAGCACAGCGACACACCTTCTCTGTCAGCCTATCTATTCTATCTTGCTACCATCATGCACTCCCTCCCCATCACCACCTAGTCTTTACGGATTCATCAGCCTCATACGCCTCAGCAGTCAGCAGCCTCAGCAGCCACCACCACCTCCACTGTTGCCGCTCAGGTGTCCCTTGATCACAAAATATCTCCCTCCGGTGTCCAAGCGCTAAAGACTTCTGTTAAATCTTAATCAGCACAAATCATCTGTTAATCTGTACATCCATATTCTCTATTGAATATTATCTTTACTTCATTCTTCTGTCTTTCCTGATTGAAATGACAGAGGCTGCATTTGATATTTTGGATGCATTTTTGTACAGTGGGAGGAAGTGGAGAAGCATCATCCATCACCCATCCATCCAGTCTATGGTCTCAACAGTTATTGAACGGATTACCATGTAATTTTGGACATCTAGAAATCCACATCCCTCTCAGGATGAACTGTAATCACTCATCACTGTTACAATCCAGTAGGAGTCTAGGGGTAAGGGAAGCAACATAAAACCAGACAAAGAAAGTAAATTGAATAAGGCAAGCTGCCGTTTATTCATACACAGTATAAAGTAACAATACAAGCTACGCTTTTATAGAAAGCGGCACACACAAAAAAAACACGATCACAGGCTCTGCAACACAACCCGGAAACCGGGCTTCAGGAGAGGAGCCTCAGCGGAGAATTACATTTATAGTATAACAAACACTAGGAAGGGCTGCGGGTGACGGCAAATCATAAAACAATTAAAACAAAACTCTGACCTGTCACCAAAAAAAGAAACACCCTAGCTAACTAACTGTGGCGGAAGGCCACCCAGATAAACAAAACCAAAACATCTCTGCCTGTCTGCTCTATGACTTACCTGTCAAACAAACAACACTCGAACCGACACCCATAAATCTAGTGAATTATACAGGAAACAATCTACATGTGTGTGCAAAAGGATATGATGCTAGGCTACGAAGCTAAGTCCTAAAGCCCTCAGATTCCCCAGATACTCACAACAGCTAACAGATTACAGCAATCAAAAACACAAACGGAGTGAGGCGGATTGCTCAGATTAAATCACAGCCGCCATTGCCGTTGACTCCGTGCAGCTTTTAAAGGTTTGGACAAGAGGCCGGCGAAGCGGTGATTGGCCGGAACCGATGACGACAGCGAGGGGGCCGGCCGACCTGCAAGTGGGGGAACACTGAACAGCAGCAGAGGAGGGCGGGCTGGAGGCGTGGTTCGCCGGGGATTCCCTCCAGAAAAGCAGACAATTAGACACACACATAACTGATTGACAGGTGCTGGCCGAATAACCCCCACAATGACGTGCACAGCACATTAAACACAGAAAATAAATGTACTAAGGTCCGGAGACCGTAACATCACTCAACACCAAATCAGGTCAGAGTTTTACTTTGTCCAGTGTCATTAATCAGTTTGGTTAAAGACCTTAACTCTGAACATGGTACACTTTATACTTGCAAAATATCCGAATGTTAACATCAGGTGGTTTCAGATCTGGAGGAACTTTTTCATAGTTCCAAGAACTTCCCTTTTTGTTGTCTTTACACCACAAGAACTAGAAATGATTGCAGTTCTTAGGCTTATATTTCAAAGAAGGTACTCTTCAAGCACAAGACGAACCATGACCGACCTAAGCGTATGCAAACTGGTCCAGATGTCCTCAGTGTACCCTGATTGGTGTAACACAGCCAATGTAGCATCGGCAACCGCCATTTTTGAAAGCCTGTTAGCCCTGGAAGCAGCTAACACAAAGCAAACAACGGCTTGTAACAATAAAAAAAGAAAGAAAGAAAGAAACCAGTGACAAATGGACCAACGGTGAAGTCCAGGTGCCCCGAAGCAAATATGTGATGGTGGAAAAACAATGCAATTTTGACTTGTCAAAGCAAAAGTGATGTTGCTCTACCAGCCGCTGGCCAACTTACAGTACATCACTTCAGCGCTCTATTGACGGTGCCAATGCAACAACAATAAAAAAGGTATGTCGTTCTTGCAGGAGTTCCCCACTGGACAATTCCTCTCAGGGCCCGCCAGAACTGTTCAGTCTTAAAACGGCTATTTTCATTGTGAACATGTTATCATGCCGATTTAAGCAATTAGTTGAAGGCACTGCAGTGCCTCATAGAAGAACTAAAACAGCAGCAGACTCTTAGTCTTAGCCTCTCTTCCTTTTTATCCATTGTAGTTTAAACAGCTTAATTCTTTGTTTGCTTGAGTGATAATCCTAGCCAGAGTTATTAGTGTGCAGACTTCTTGTTGTTGGTCGATATTGAATTTACGGTAGTCTTGACTTGCAGACTTGTGGCTACTTATGGACAGTGAAGGTGACATAACTTATGGAAGTTTCTGTTTCTGTTTTCCTTCACCTCTGTTTTGAACTCTGCTGTCATACATTCATTTCGTTTTTCCCTGAGCCCTCAGTTCTCCATGGCCTCTGCCTCCCTCATTATGTGTACACACTTTCATGACATATAGCAGCATGGAGCCACAATGACATTTATGTCAAAGTCTGGCGCTTCCTCATCGATTGGTGTCTTTGGAAATCAGTCAAAGACATATACAAACTACCTTTGTGTCCCCCTTTGGCTTCTTCTCATGCTGTTGATCATTCAGATGCCAGCAATCTCACAATCTGCAGATCACTTGCCTTCTCCTCAGTTGTTAATATTAACATTAACCCATTTTAAAGGGGTACAAGAGATTAGCTCTCTTGGTAAGAACACTGCTGGTATGAAAATTAGCTGAAATTGGTGCAGTAAGAAGAGCATTACACAGCTACAATGGCCTGTGATTCACCAAGAACTCTAATGGGTGCACTTATACTTCCTCTCTTGAATTTCTCTATTAGCATGTGCATGAGCACATTTGTGCTCACATGCATTGGTATTCATATCACATGTCTGGGTGTCCAAAAGGCAGTGCAGGCTCTCAGAGAAAAGCACTCTGTTGATGAGAGCAGATCAATATCTGAGCCGCCTATTATCATCTCTGACCAAACTGAGACCCCAAATGATTCTCCATTCAAAGTTAATGACCTTTCCTAAATACCAGCACGAGAGAACTCGCTTGTTTATGTTAGTTTGCATTGATCTGACACAGAGTGTGCGGCCCTGGACAAATTCATTGTATTCACACAGGCCCTGTTAAAACAAAGACTCGCCCCGACTTTGATCACAGCTCCCAGGACGAAATATAAACCAGAGCGGATGGCCAGCCAAGCAAGACAGGAGGTCCACTGAGGAAATAAACAAAGCAAGTATTATTTTTTCATGAGTAACCGCAGCTGATTTACCAGCAATGTCTTTACTTAAGGCTCACATTCAATGGCTAGTTGTGTTTTAACAACCCAGCTGAGCGGTTCATGAGCGTCATATTGGGCATCATGCCTCGCAACTCTTGGCAGCTTGGCATAGCTCCCCTGGCCACCAGCGAGCTCTTGTTGTTTTTATATTCTCACTTCAGCAGCAAGAGCCATCAAAGATAAAAGCACAGTTGCTCTTTGTCACACAGAGACAACAGTCATGAAATTTTAACAGCGAGAAGTACAGATCTGGCAATGGAGACCAAACTAGTCCCTGAGCAGAACTCAAATTCAGTGACACAGATTCAAGCAAATAAATGCAGAAGTCAGGCTAGTTATGGCTTCTCTTAATGAGACGTGATAAAATACCATGCATTAACAATCTGAATGACCACATGTGAAATATGCATGCTAGATCTACATACATATATTAAGTTATTCTTGCTTTTATGTAACATTACAGTATTTTAACCACAAAGAGGATCATTGTCAGTCTCCAAGGAAATGGTCGAAAATAATAAACTGACTGTATAAATTAATTTTAAAATGCAACAACAACAGCAACACAAACTCATTGACTGTCAGTGTGGGCTAGTTCCTCTGAGGGGTTAGCCGACAATGTGGATCAATTTGTTGAATAGGGCTGCAACCATCGGCGGATTATGAGACAAAGGGCCCCTGGGCACAGATACACAAAAGGCCCCACCACTTCTCCTATATAGGAGCAAGACACAGATTTTGTGGTGGTTTTGCCTCTTCTCTGTTTTTTTTCTGTCTCTGCAGTCATTTTGCATCTTTTAATTTTGTTTTACATCCCTTTGAGGTCATTTTGTGTCCTTTTTTGGTAATTTTGTGTCTCTATGTAGTCATTTTTGTCTCTTTGAAGTCATTTGGGGTCTTTGGGGTAATTTTCTGTGTCTTTTTAGTCATTTTATGTCCCTTTGAGGTCATTTGTGTCTCATATACATCACTTTGTGTCTTTTTTTTGGTATTTATGTTTTTTTGGGGGGGTATTTTTGTGTCTCTTAGACATCATTTTGTGTCCCTTTGATGTAATTTGGGTCTTTTTTGTATCTTTGTGTCTCTTTGACATCATTTTGTGTCCCCTTGAGCACATTTTGTGTCTTTTTATAGTCATTCTGTGTCTTGTTTTGGTAGTTTTGTCTCTCTTTGTAGTCATTTTGTGCCCCTTCGAGGTCATTTTATGTCTCGATGTAATTTTTTGTCTCTTTGTAGTCATTCTGTGTCTTGTTTTGGTAGTTTTGTCTCTCTTTGTAGTCATTTTGTGCCCCTTCGAGGTCATTTTATGTCTCGATATAATTTTTTGTCTCTTTGTAGTCATTCTGTGTCTTGTTTTGGTAGTTTTGTCTCTCTTTGTAGTCATTTTGTGCCCCTTCGAGGTCATTTTATGCCTCGTTGATGTCATTTTCTGTCTCTTTGTAGTCATTTTGTGTCCCTTTGAATCATTTTCTGTCTCTTTGTAGTCATTTTGTGTCCCTTTGAAGTCATTTTGTCTCTTCCACGTCATTTTGTGTCTCTTTGTAGTCATTTTGTGCCCCTTCGAGGTCATTTTCTGTCTCTTTGATGTCATTTTCTGTCTCTTTGATGTCATTTTCTGTCTCTTTGTAGTCATTTTGTGTCTGTTTTGGTCATTTTGTGTCTCTTCGTAGTCATTTTGTGTCTGTTTTGGTCATTTTATGTCTCTTTGATATCATTTTGTGTCTTTTTGATGTCATTTTGTGTCTTTTTTGGTCATTTTCTGTCTCTTTGTAGTCATTCTGTGTCTTGTTTTGGTAGTTTTGTCTCTGTAGTCATTTTGTGCCCCTTCGAGGTCATTTTATGCCTCGTTGATGTAATTTTTTGTCTCTTTGTAGTCATTCTGTGTCTTGTTTTGGTAGTTTTGTCTCTCTTTGTAGTCATTTTGTGCCGCTTCGAGGTCATTTTGTGTCTGTTTTGGTCATTTTCTGTCTCTTTGTAGTCATTCTGTGTCTTGTTTTGGTAATTTTTTGTCCCTTTGTATTCATTTTGTGGTTGCTTTGCCCCTTTTCGTAGTTCTTCTGTGTTTCGTTGCAGTTAGTTTGTATCTCTTTTTGACTTTTTGAGTCTCTTCACTATGTATTACTTGGACTGACATTTTGCAGGCGAAGGCCAGGGGGCCCCCTAACACTTTGGGCCCCAGGGTCTGTGCCTGGTAATCCAGTCATAGCTGCAACTAATAATTATTTTCATTATTGATAAGTCTCATTTCGTCATGTTTAATAAATAAAGTGCTTTATCTTTATCGTTGATGTCTATAAAGTCTCAGGAAATACTGAAAAATGAGTGACGTCTTCATACAATAGTGCAAAACAGCTAAGTCTCACATTTGAAATGCTACAACCAACGTCTGTTTGGCATTTTTGCTTGATAATTGACTGAGATGAATACTGAATAATGTATGATAAAAACTGTGGTTGTTTAATTGTTCGTCAATTGACTAATTGAACAGTTAATTCAGCAAATTATTTTGTCATCAAGAGGATGAGAGGCAGAGACTGAAATCAAAAACAAATAAATGAATAATACAAGACCTTTTTAAACAGATATTTGTAACAAAATTGGAAGCGGCTTCAAACAGTGCGTACCTTCTGTACCACCAATCTATCACAGCATATTACAGTCTGTCAATGGTTGCAGAACCCAGGCCCGAAATCCCCACAAGGACTCTGTTCATCGCTGGGCAATCTCTCCAGTGCTCTCATTCTCAGCTCAGCATCACCGTGAACTCATTTCTCAGCCACACAGGATGTTTCACACTCCTCATTCAGTCAGAGATGCAATGGCTTCAAAGGTCGCACTGTTTTCTGTATGAGGGGTCTGCTGTGCCCAGGAATGTGTGTGTGTGTGCACGTATGTGGGCCTGGAAGTGTTTGTGTGTGAGTATACACAGGTTAGCATGTGCACCAGATGTGTAGCATCTGTGTAAATGTGGGCCTAGATGAATACNAGAAGGTGCCCGGTGTATTATAGGGGGGTCCTCCGGCAGACTAGGCCTAAGTCAAGGCCTTGTGTGTGAGTATACACAGGTTAGCATGTGCACCAGATGTGTAGCATCTGTGTAAATGTGGGCCTAGATGAATACCTCAGAACATAACCTGGGCAGCCTTCATGGGGTTTGTGTGTGTATGTGTGTGTTCCAGATCTGTGCTCAGACCCCTGTAGAGATCAGTGGGGCATGCAGAGGAGTGCCTGTTCCTACCAGTACACATTTCTGCCGAGCTGACAGCACACACTGCTCAGTGACTTGGATATGAAAAAGAATATTGGGCAGCTCAAGGGGGGTCTTGGAATTCACACACACATATACACACACACACACACACACACACACACACACGGTCCCAGTGGTAATAGTGTCTCTCTTGATCTTGTTGGTGGGATGAAATTAACAGTGGGCATCTCTGGGGTTCCACAGTCACTCGCACACACAGTCTTCAAGTAGCGATACCAGGATATCACCAGAAAATTACCAAAACCTGTTTCCCCTCTTCTATTATTCACTTTCTCTCGAGTTCATCTTCAATTTCTCTTGCTTTTCCTTTCATGCAACATTTGCTGCCCACTGTCCAGGAACTTCTCAACGGGTACATGTGTCAGTAACTCATGTAGAAAATAACAGAAGTGTGCACCTAAAAGGACAGGTTGGATCTTCTGAAATGGAGTTGCGTGAGGTGCTTATCCATTGTCAGTGTATGTTAGACGGCATGCTCCCAGTTTGCAGAAGCAGGCAGGAGTACAGAAACAGAAGCTTAGCAATGTACTGCTGTGTCGGGTTCAGCGCAACATGTTTTAGCCACCAAAAAAGTCAATATCAGCTTATGTGTATGCTATATTTAAATATTTTTACTGCTGTACTTTGTCAGACAGCAATTTCCAGCAAGAAACTGAAGCTGTTATATTGCTGTCTTTAATTCAGACTCCACTGAGAAACTTGACTTTAAAAGGTAGGTTTGGATTCATCAAAGTTACACTGTAAAGCAAACTAACTCATCATTGTAGTGGTAGACCAGCAGCTCCCGTGTTAAGCAAACCAAAATTACTGTCTTTATCAGTGGTGTCTGGAGGCTACGAGACCATAGATGAGGAACTGAAGCCATTATGGCCTCCCCGTCAGAAAGGGCTCTCAGTGGTGAGGTAAAGCAGTGAAAATATTCTTAATATAGTGTACACTTAAACTGATATTGATTGTTTTAGGTGGGACCTTTTTAAGGGGCTAAAATATTATAATAATAATATAATTTTGCTGTTGCATCCGTCCACATCAGGACATTGCTTTGCTTCCGTGGCAGTACTCGTGCCTGCTTCTCCAAACTGGGTGTGAGCTCACTTATATCTTCGATGTAATACTTTGACTAAGGATAAGTACCACATACAACTCCACTTCAAGAGATACAAACTATACCTTTAATAAAGAGAATTTTTTTTGGTGCAACATTGATTTGATTACTGATTAATTTTGTATTGTAGTACTGCAAACTTATTGTAATTTTCATTGAAACTTTCAAAAATGCTTTGGTTGAGTAATCGTTTAGCTTCTTAAATGTCAGAAAAATTAAAAAAAAATCACCGTTCCCATAAGGAAAATCTTTAAATCAACAAGTCCTCCAAATTAAATAACAAAGTAAGGTGATTGTTAATGCATTTTTAATCTGTCACACAGAATCATAGGGCTGTTTTCTCACCATCTTTAAGAGCAGTGGTTCCAAACTGGTGGGTAGTGGTCCAAAAGTTTGAGGGGTGCCCCTGAGCTCATCTGGTAGAGCAGACACCCCCTGTACAAAGGCCTTGTCCTTGTCCAACCCACAGACCCTTACTGCATGTTGTCCCCTCTCTCCTTCCCCCCTTCATGCCAATAACTGTCCTTTCAATCAAAGGCAAAAAAGCCCTGAAAAAAAACGTGTCAATTTGTAAAAAACATACTTTACTTTTAAGTACAGTAAATTTCCAGCACAGAGCTTTTATTTTGAAGTGCTGTTTCCTGCTGTAGAGTGAGTGACTAATGGACAGCTACTTGACAGAGACAGCAGACTTTGGACGTTTGAATCTGGGGCACCATCAGCCTGCATTGGGTGGAGTTGTGTTGCTACCCCCCCTCTCCCCTTGGATCTCTGCAAGGGATGTGAGGACTCTAAAATTTCACCTGAGCCTCCCTCGGCATATGGATGAATAGATAATGGCTGAATTTTCATTTTTGGGTGCACTATCCCTTTAAGAGTACCCCACCAATTTAGCATTGCACCCCTAAAGCATTGTCAAATTCACAAAAGACTTCTTTTAAAAGCATCAAAATCGATGCAGCAGAACCACAGATATCGTCTTTTGATTCCACATTCTTCTTCCTTGTCAAAATGTGGTGCCAACATTACCCACAATGCAATTTGCTAAAAAACAGACGAGCTGCTAGCCTCAAGCAAAGATGATGAGAGGATATAGCTCACTTCTTTATAACTCCACACCCCAGTTTTTTTTTTGTTTTGTTTTTTCGTTTTAAACTTGTCTTCAGACCCAGCTAGTGCTGACTCAAGTGACATCACTTGAGTCAATGTATCAGATTTGACACAGCTCCCTCTGGAGCCACTGAAGGCTGTGTACAACTTTTTACACACACTCCCTAAGATCTGTACACAGACTTTGAGATGTAAAATCAAAAGTTTTCCTTCATGGTACTAAGTGAATGTTGTAACACGTTACTTTCTCTTCTTTGATATAGTTTTTGTGACTAGTTACTGGTGGCCTTTTCTTCCAAACCTCCCCACTACAGCATTTAATAATAACAGAATGAAAAATGACTGAAAAATTACTTAAATCATTAACTTGTCCTTAAAATTGCTGATTAATTTTACTAATTCATTAACATTTCTTTTCAGCATTAGTCAACTGTCTCTTTCAAGTTTAGTCATTGTTGTAAAAAAAACACTTGTAATATTTGTGATGACAGTCTGAACTGCAGTGATGGGACCTGATATCTCAAACATTATAGCTTTCATTCTCGAGTAAGACAAACATTTAAAGCCACAGTATTTACTGACATCAAGGACAGATTGAAGAGAGCCCTCACTATTCAGCATCAAGAGCAAAGGCTTAATGAAGATATAACAGCGGATCATATTAAGCCCATTCAAGTCTTTAGTGTGATTGATTATGGCAGTACACCAGCAGCTAAAAGCGAATGACAGCTTGTGAGTCACGCACACGTTTTATCTGCCTTTCAGGTGCCCCGTCGAACGGAGCTAATATCCGAATGGAGTTTTGACTCATAAATAAAACATGGACAACCTGAATGTGAGTGTTTTGTCTAAAAATATATTCAATTTTGCAGACAGATTCAGAGAGGCCTCCGCTATGGCATTTACAGCTGGGCAGCACTGCTCTTTTAAACAAATGTATAAATCTTTACACGCTGCAGGTTTTACAGCTGACACATAATTAAATCCATTTCATAGAGCGCATTATTTTTTATTCATCCTGAAATAAAGTTCATTTGGGGAGTTCATGCAGAGTAAATATGAGCACTTTTGATCAAAACAACTTTTTCTTATTTTATCTGTCTCCTCCGTCTGCCTTCCCTGCCTCCCTATTAATTCGCTTTATCTATCTTTTTCAACCTTGCCTCCTCCATCTGTCTCTCTTCCTCCACCTCCTCCTCCTCGTCTTCCCTCTCTAACTCAGCCTGCAGCTAAACCCTGGAGAAACAAGAACTTGTCTCCCTCAGGTCCCCGTCAGCACCACAACACAGAGACTTTGCAGTGACACCCTCTGCAGTGCAGCCTAACACCCTGTCAGTCACACACATACACATAAACACACACACACACACACAAATCTGCACGTAGACTCATGCATGTGCGTATATGCGTTGTGGAAACACATGTACAGAGTGCACGGGAAACATTTACACAGAAACAACACACCACAGGCGTTATCATAACACCACTTTGTATACATACAACCACAAGGAGCGACAGACAAAGGCAAACACACAAACGGTGAGGAACAGTGGATCTGTCCCCAAACACAGACGACACTGACTTTGTATGGCAAGCTGAGAGGAAGTGTACAGCGGCTGTCACAGCTACTGTCACGGTCAGCTGCCATTCCTGCTGCGCTCTCTGCTTACTACACCCGATCTACAACAGTCAATATTTACAGCCCGCCAGAGGAGATGCTCCCCGCCGCCAAAACCAACCATTTTACTGCACCTGCTGCCTGGCTAATTAGACACATTTGTCTTTCATTTAGCCAAGCTTGAAGAGTGGGAACAGCATCAAAGGCGAGCGAGCAGCATCCTTCATTTTTGGTTTTACTCAGGGGCTGTGCCAAAAAAGAATAAAACTGTTTTGTTTTGTTCTTTTGTTATTTCTTCATATCTGAAGATGTGAGGAAAAGTTGGTACACGAGTTGTCAGTCTGTTGTTTGCCTGTTTTAATGCTACAATTAAGCCTTCAAATGATCCTTTCCACAATGTCCTGGTTTGTTCATTGTTTGTGTTTTGGCAAATTGACAGCGGAGCTTGAGAAAGTGCTTTAGCAGTCTACTTTAAAGTCTAGGATGACAGATTTAGCTGCTTTACCTACATTAACATTAATATTTGTTGATTATATAACTTTGATGCAAACAAAACTGTGTCAAGATGCTCACGGTGATGACTTATATTTGATAAGCCAGATGTTTTAATGCCTCATTGATGGAACTGCCCAACAAGCTGCAAACCATAGCTACTAAGGCTAACATGTTATCATACAATGGCCTAACCCCCAATTTCCACCAGATGCGTGTTGGTTGTGTCTGCGCTCCGGCACGGCAGCGGAGCCGATAGGATTCAATTCTAGTCAATGTGTGTGTTTCCACCGGCTGCGGCTGTGCTGCGTTCCGGCTCCGTCTCAGTTGCAGCACTCCGGAGCCCTCCGCAACAGATACACAGGACTTCTATTTTTGCTGGACGCCGGAGCACAACGCAGCAATTCTGCACAGAGCAAATTGTGCGGGGCAGGAAGTCGTGCACAGAAACAAAATAAAACATCCAGTTAATTTTCAAAATAAAATACACAATGTTCATGGCGAATCATATTTCCCTGCACTACACCTTGAAAACTACATACTGTAATGGGCAGAGGCAGGCCTGAAGTCAACAGGTCAGAGGTTTTAAGACATCATTTCACCCCGTTAACACCATGGACGAGGAGATATTAATCATGGAGGTGCACCGAGATGTCTTCAGGCGGAGCTGCACCACTCCGCACAGCAAACGCAGCCGGTGGGTGTTGACAGATGGCGGAGCACGCAGCGGATAACCAGTGCTGCCGTTCCGCAATGGACATGCATCCAGTGGAATTCCGGCGTAAGAGGGATTTATACCTCTGCATTGAATTGGCGTGACTCGGCATAACCTATACCATAGCCTGATGTGCGCCTCTCCAGAAATGTAACTACACGTTGCGGCAACACACACCTCCTGTTTATTTTTGTAAGCTGAAACCATTTCCCTCAGTGGAAACAAAGCTTTTATTTACTTTAATGTCACAGATAAGAAACAATTAATTGTAAAGACACTAAAGCCTCCACAAAATGGCAAGTCTTGCTAAAGTTGCTTACGTCTTGCTTAAGTCTTAAGATTTATCCTGGCTTCATATGAGCAGAGGAAATCTCCTCTAGTCACTAGGCTAATTTATACAATGTAAAATGCCATTGGCTTGTGCTAATAACGTTAGCATGTTGTATTTATTTGGAAAACATGTTTAATATAAGACTGTTGTTATGTCAGTGAACCATATGAGTTGTAATGGAGCTTTATTTTGTAACGTTACCTTTGTTAAATGTTGCTGTTGTCCCTGACTTCGTATGAGTAGAGGAAAAGTCTGCTAGCCACGAGGCTAATTTATACAATGTAAAATGGCATAGGCTTGTGCTAAAAACATTAGCATATTGTATTTGTGGGGAAAATGTGTCCAGATAACGACAAGTGCTTTGTCTGTGAATGCTGCGAGTTATAGTGAAGCTGATTTGTGTACTTGTGTTTTAAATTTTCTCTATTAAGCCATGTTTAATGTGTGTTTAATGTGTGTTTTGAATCAACTAAACTTTACAGCATTTCACAGAAACCCTACTGCTGCCTAGTTTTTTGGAGGTGTAACTGCAGCAGACACACCACTGCACAGGTGTAAATGCTCATAGCGGTATAAGACAAGTGTGCAGGCTCTGCATAGAGCTGACACAAGTATAAATCCGCCTTTACACATCAAGCACAGAGCAACATTGGCAAAATTCAGTTGCAATAGCAGAGTTTCAACCATGCATATATATAAAACACAATATGTCCAATTTAAATACTTTGCACTAAAATGTCAAGATCTGGACTGGAATCCATCATCAACACTGCTGAATACCCATGTAGATTGCTTTTCAGCTGAAAAAGTGGTTTTGGGGTTTCGTTACTCTTAAAACAAATTCTATGGTTGTCATGGTGTCCCTGGTGTGAGGTTAGAGCACCAACAAAAATGACCTCATTGGGTCTTTTAAGTCAAGTGCAAAGGCTCTGAAAAATGTCACAGTGCTTGGTTGTGCACCTATGAATTTTTGTAACTAGGCAACCATTCCGCAAACAAAGCTATTTAAATAATTTCGACTTGGAGGTAAGTAACAGTAATAACTACGGTACACAAATGCAATTTTTGGCGTCACATCAGTATTCACTACTGTTGCCAGGCAGCCTACTTTTCTGGTTCTCCCAATAACAGTCAACTTGTTGCTTATCCACATAATGTTTTGTTTATACGCCCATACATGCCAACTTTGAGATCTCAGAAAAAGGGAGGCTTTAAAACCAAAGCTGTCTGGGGGTCCTCTGCATGTGTCCATGAAAATAATAAAATATTAAGTAAACTGAAACAACAATTTTATCTGAATACATTCAGTTTGGTTTAGTTTTTCTTGACCCTGGTACTCCAGCAGAGCACCAGGAGGAGGGAGGGAGACCAGGCTGTAGACTTGGCCTGCGCCAGGAAACCACAGCCTGTTGTCCTCCCACCCTGGCCCACACACCCGTGGGTCCTGGGTGCCTAAGCGAGGTGGAACAGGAGGTTCACGGTCTGTGAAAGACAGCTGGGTGTTCCGCCACGGCGGAGGAGGGCAAGTCTGGTCCCCCCGGCACCCCTCCAATCTCTGCTCGAGTGTCCTGTTGGACTTTAGCATGCATAATGCAGTCAGTGTGGGAACAAGGTGTCCATCGAGAGATGCGCCTGACTCATGCAGGCCCGACGGGCACCCCTCTTGGGCTCCAGAGGGTCGGAGAAGGAGGGGGAGAGGCGGAAGCAACAAGGGGTAGGAAACAATACACTGTTAGAGTCATGGGGCTTATACACGCTGTACAGTGCCAGAAACAGGTTGAGGTAAGGAAAAGGAAAAAACTGTGAAAATATTTCATGAATAAGAAGAAATACAGGAGAATTGTGACCCTGGGAGGAAATCGGAAGAGGGCAATGAAAATAGGACTCTCCCGGGAAAATGGTGAGGGATGGCAAGTATGTGGATGCCCCCTGGCGTTTGGAAGCATACTGCAGCAAACAACGCATTGAACACAAACGCCTCGTATCTTAAGTGCCATCTACGGAGGCCTGCACCACGGTGTCTCGCACGGGTAAAAACAAAGCTTTATCATGTGTTGAACAAGCAGAGTTGGAGTCACGGTGATACAAATTGTCCGCTTGAGTAAGCATTGTTGTTGTTGTTCATTCTCTTTTTCATCTCTTGTCCCTGTGTCTAAATTTTGATTATCTGTTGTCGATGCTGCTCTCAGATTTCAGCCTCGGTGAATCTCGTATCACTTCACACTACGTGAGCCAGATAAAATCAGACATGTTTGAAAACATCTTGTCAGCCCGCAGCGCCACAGTCTGCGGTCCTGCGCCTCTTCACACTACAGGATAATCTGCCCAGGTTGCTGGGATGGTCAAGTCAGGTGTGGAATTACTGTTAAAATCGTCTGCTGTGACCTTGGCTCCGAGCACAAATGGGAGGGTTCTGCTGTGTAATAATCGTGCGGAGATTGCAGGGGCTGCAGTCTCTTACTCCGTTTTTTTGATCTCTTCTCCCTCTGTTATTTCTCATCATCCAGCACTATACCCCTAAAGCCCAAATGTTTTTACTTTTACATTTCAAATTCAGATTTTTCTAATTGAGGTGAGAGCTGTGGGCGCTAGCAGCGTATAGCCTAGAAGCTTGAGGGGGAAGCTTTCCTTTAGGACCAATTTGCTAAAACAAAATGACTAAATTCATCTTATGGGCAAGGCAAAAACAGAATTTAAATGAAATCTCTCATTATGCATGTTCAGTGTGTCCATAATGGAGCAATTAGCACAGGCTACTTAATTGCTGCGAGCCATTAAAGCTGTGAAATTACATGTTCAGATAGTGTTGGGCAATGGGATCAAACTGGGAACATGATTTAATTTAATTGCTCGTTATTGAGGGAATTATCTCTCATGTCTGAGGGTTATCAATCAACAAAGACACGTAGGTAGGAGAGAATCGTGTTTGATATTAACTCTAGAGAACAACATAACTTTTGCTTTTCAAATATTTGTTAAATTCCCTTATTTCCCATCTTATATTATTTAATTCTGACTGCATGCCTGGCTGTAAAATGTCTTGAAGTTCACAGCGGGAGACGGGTTCTTGCAAAGGGATGTGAACGTACTAATGAAAACACAAATCTCACACGCTCTAAAACCACACTGATGGGGGAGATATTAATGGAGAGGTGTTGCCAGTGCAAGAAAATAAAGAGAAGACAAGTGCAGTCGTAAAATGGACAGCCAGAAACGAATGATGCTTACATGCTGTAAAGAATTTCCCACTGATGTCATTTGGGGAACGTTTACTCTGTGCTTCTTCGGCTTCAAAAGTGGGCTGAGAATTTTCATCAGTCTGCATAAAATATTGGGTATCCTCAGTGGAGGATATAAAATACACTCACACGAGTGAAGGAAGGGAAGATGAAGAGAGAGGAGGTGTGGCTCAACACGCTACCGAGTGAAATTACTGCAGCTCCACTGACAGCAGCGAGCACACACTCAGTACAGTAAACTGACAGAACCCCATCCTTCGATCACTGCTCCTCGTCGATATCACAGTCGGCCCCAGATATATTTATTAAAGTGGGGGAAGAGCTGGGTTTTTTTTTTTTTTTTTTGCTACTGCACACTGGAAAAGAGAGAAAGAGAGGGGTGGCTGGTGAAAGAAATTGGCACTCTCACAAACCTGGATGGATTCTGCACAGTTAATTAAGATAAAACGATTCAATTCTAGAGAGATCGAGGCAGCGATTCAGTGTGCGCCGCACGTGGGGGCCATTCTGATTAGCAGCCAGCCAGCGCATTCCTCGACATTTTGATGCGAGACAATCTTTTGCATTTTCAATTACACACTCCAACAGCCCTCTAACTACCAAAACCAAGCTCATTTGCATGATTGAAATATAATTATGGCGTGCCAAAAAAACACAGTTCTGTTGTGATTCCTGTTACAATCCTTTTCAGCCCCTCTCGCCTGTTTTCCTATTGAAATCAATCTCTGGTGCCCATAAGCAAATGCATCAGGATAAAAGTTTGACTGTGAGAAAAATAATGAAGCTATTGAGAGCATTTCAGCGTTAGGGTTGCGTACGGAGCATATACAGGATCTGTAACTGACTCTCCTGAGGTGACTGCCGGCATTTCCCCCTTCTCAACCTCAACTTTTAACAAATCAATAGATTTATTTACGGATAAAGCTGATAACTCCTCTAACACAAGCAGGCTCCTTTTCAAAATTTATCTCGACAATTTAGTTTTGCCTGCACAAGTCGTCGAAGTTCTTTTTTTTTAAAGATTTTTCGAAAAGTTTTTCTTCTTTGCAGTTAAACAAGCCCTCGAAATCAAAGTGGTGCAAGACAAAAGTATGAAATATTCAGAAAAAGTACGTTTGAGGAACACAGACGGCATTTTATTCCTGATATTTTGGGGGGAGCCACCCTCAGCTTGGCGCCCTGAGTCATCTGTGCCTCTGCGGGCAATCGCATCGCCTCAGAATGTACACATGACAGCTGGTGGAGGAGAAAGTGTGTGTGTGTATGGGTGTGTGAGAGAAGACAGAGGGAGAAAAAGTAAGAACGAGAAGCTTTTGACATGTAACTATTCTGCATGCCCCGCTCGTCTCCTCCTCTGCTTAGTCAGGAGATTTATTAATAGAACCAATAGAGGCAGGCCAGATGGCTGTTATGACACTGTTATATCTTTTAACGGGTCACTGAGCAGCTCCTGGGCATTAGTCTGTTGTCTGTTAGCAGCATGCCGGTCATTTCCCTGCAACACACACTCCTGCAAAGGTGAAGTTTTCTCACCTGACACACAGATGGTATTTACGCATCCCCTCAGTTATCGGCAGCTGGGACCACCGCGACGATGATCAGTCAGCGAGTAGACGCTCAAGTCTGTGCGCTTTAGTGTGTGTGTGTGTGTTTGTGTGTGTGTGTGTATGGGCGCACATGCATGTATTTAAACATGCAGGGTCAGCTCTTGTTTTTGTTGTCTCATACCAAAGGTTAAAATGTTAATTTTTATACTGAACGAGTAGAATAAGCAGCCAAGTGCTGATTATTTTGCTCCCCTGCTGGTGACAGCAGTGACCTGTGATGAAAGTGAATAGCAGGCAGCAGAATTAGCTGCTAGCATGTAATTTACTACATGAAACTAACAGGCTTGGGTGCATCCTCCTACGCACTCTGGAGTGATGTTGGAGAGCAGAAACAATTGTTTGGAGCACACAAAAGATGTTGTGGATGGTTAAAAATGTATTTTTTTTATGTTACAGTGTTGGTTGACATGTTTCTGTTTGCACAGCCTTGTTTACTGCTGTTTGTTTTTGTCTGGCAGGCCAGAAACTGGGATGATTTCTGGCTACACAACTTCACATTTTGACCATGCATTATTACTGGTGTGTAACTTGCACTAACTGTCAGAAAAGCATCACTTTAAAGTAGCTTCAATTAATTAAAACATTTAATAAAAATGAATTGTAGTCAATCACAGGTTAAAAAGCCTACTAGTATTTTATTGTTGTATGTATTATGTATTATGTAGTATTTTAGTATGATATACGTGCACATGGGGTGTTGGGATAAAGAAATGCATGCAAACTGGTTAGAGGAATCATTTTTTTTAAACTTTATTTAAACATCTCATTTCTGAATTTGAATTAAAATCCCCTTATTTTCAGAGACTTTCAGGGAGTGTTTGGCATTGCCCACAACAACCAATGAATTGCAGACTTAATTAGCAAACAACCACATAAAGATCAAAGTCAGCAATCTGACCCAAAGGAAATGTTGGTTGAATAGCATTACTTCAAACATTGTGAACTCACTTCATAAAATCAGCTTTTATTTTAACCAGTTGCTCAGATTCAGATGACAGAGCTGACGTCTTCTTCTGCTGCACAGTGTGGCAAAGAAAAGTCTTTCACATGACACTGTTGAGTAGCAGTGTGCCATGTCATCTGGTATAATATTTAACATGATATGAATAATTACCCACAGCAACAGCAAGCATGGCTTAATGTGAAATTATTACAGATTCTGCAGTGGTTCCAAAAAGAGGAGCAGCTTCAGTAATGTGGAATAAACTGTGGCGTCCTGAATGTTTTATGAACAGCCCCGGACTTCTCAGACTCTTTTAGTGAGTTACCGCTCAGAGGGAACTCATTCAGCGGCTCCTCTGGCAGCAGCACAGCATCTCTCCCTGCTCCTCTCTCGCTTTGCGCACATGGGTGTCAATGTCGTCAAGTGATTTTGTCATAAACCTTTGGTAATGTAAACCTACATGCCGCTCACAGCTCGACAAAAAAACTACATATATGTGAGTGTGTGATAGTTCTGGTATCATAACAGCCTGTCACAGGTTACAGTGTGATAGTTAGAGAAGAAATGGCAGAGCATAAAGGTCCAGGTGGAAGCAGCAATCTCTGAGGCTGAAAAATGAAGCCAATGGGAAAAAGCCAAAAACTGCAATTCCTCAAATCGCCACTTGAGGCTGGCTCCAAAATCCAGTCAATCCTCACAGACTACCATGTAAAAATACCCAACTCTACAGCAGAAATAAACGTGTTTACAGCCTGGTACATGCTCGTGAAAAATTAGCATTATAGTTAACCACAGTTAACCATAGACTGTGCACCAGCTTACCAATCTTTCAGCTAGCATTAGCTCCACCCCTTTGTCCAAATATGGTTGCTTTTCATCACCTCTGGTTCCAAAAATCTGAGATGGTGACGATCAAAATACCAAACCCGAGGGTTCAAAACAGGACTCCACAAACCAAAGGGTTACGCCACAGTGGCTCATGGACATGCCTCTATGCTGACACTTGGCTCAACCCTATACCTGTGGACAGTGCCTCATCATCAGACTGTGACTCTGACCCATCAGTACGAGGGCCATCTTCTTCTTTGGTGGTGCTGGTGCCATCTCCACTCTGGAGGGCTGTGATGCGGCCTCTTTTTCCTTCAGCATCTCACTCAGCTTTTGCCACACTTATTTTCTCCCTGCTCAGGGCAGGCACCTGTAGTCCTTGAATCTGGGATCTAGAGCTGTTGCTATCTTCAGGCATGACAGGTTTGTGTTCTCCTTTTGTCTGTTAAGGTCCTCCGTGAATGCAGCCTTGAAGCACACTATATAGACAGGGTCAACATCTGAGACCTCTGTTGTACACAAGAGATGGCAGAGTGCAGGCAGCACCACAGAGAAGTACACATATTTGTCACCACTCTGCAGCACAGTGACATACCCAGAAACACACAAGACCAACAGAATTAATGACTACTCAGCCATTTAGGAAATTTGCCTTATAATATTTTTAAAACCAATAAAAAAGTGATTATTATATTAATTGTATTTGTGAGAAAACAAATTGGCTGGGATAGGGAGATCACTTTACCTGCATGGTTTCAGCAGTGTTTACAACTTTGCCAGCCTGTCATATTCAGCTGAGGTTAGCATGGCTAAGATGTGCTTCTGCTGTGCCAGCTGTGCCTTCAGTGGGTCTTTGTTGTGCTGGACAGCTTTATCATTTCGAGGGTCCAGCGCATGGGTAGGGTCCTAGACGAGTGACTACTCTTCTTACCCAGGAGAGTCTTGCTGAACTTTTAGCTCTGCTGTGTTTGCAGGACTGTGTTTGAAATGTCCGACTATTTTACAGCAGTTGGCTATAGCACTGTAAACCCACTGTCATGGAGAGACACTCTCTGTATAATGTGCGCTAAGCAATGTGCTTTGCCCAAAGATGGTACTTCAGATTTGTTGTACTTTAATGGAAAGACAGTTTGTCACTACTGTATGCACAAAAGTTTTATATTTTCTAAACTTCAATCTGCAGGCTTTTTAAAACAATTTGCCATTCAGCACACCGAGAGATGTCTCTTCAGTCTTCATGTTATCTGTGTTAGCCACGCCTTTCAGTAATTCAGCCAGGTAAACATCAGCGCAGGACTAAATGGAGAAAGTCTGGGTCAAATCTGGTCATATGATTAATTTGTGTAAAAAAAAACAATAATAATATGCGCTGTGGTTTCAGATTAATTGAGAGTGTTAATGCCTTATGTGGGATTTCGATGCTGTACCCTATGCCATAGCCTGATGTTCACCTCCCCAGAAATGTAACTACACGTTGTGGCAATGCAGACCTCCTGTCTATTTCACACCATTTCCCACAGTAGAATTTAAGTCCTGTGTGATTTATCCTAGCTTCATATGAGTAGAGGAAATCTCTGCCAGTCACTAGGCTAATTTACACAATGTAAAATGCCATAGGCTTGTGCTAATAATGTTAACATTTCTTATTTGTTTGGAAAACATGTTTAATATAAGACAGTTGTTTTGTTGTTAGTTGTAATGGAGCCGAATTTTGTAAGGTTACTTTTGTTAAATGTTGCTGTCGTCCCTGGCTTCGTGTGAGTAGGGGAAAAGTCAACTAGCTATTAGGCTAATTTATACAATGCCTCAGCCCTAATTTAAATTTGTCCAATGCCATAGAAAAAGTTATAATTTTTTCTGTTGGTCCTGTTAAACTGTCCATTGGCTGTCCGTTGAACTGGAATACAGGCGAAGTATATGCCAAAGAATGTGCATTTTTGGCTGCTGAAAATGCTGAATACTGACCACAAACATATGTTAAGCTTATCCAGTGGCACAAAATCAGAAAAAAGGATGCAATAACATTCATTTCCCATCCAAATGACCTACAGCACACTTCTGCACACTTCAACATGGGTGGAGTATTTTTTAGCTTGCGACTGGGCTAGCAGGTGTTCCAGCCTACAGTTATATCTTGCCTCAACTAACCCTCAGGAGGCTTGATTCTCACCTTTTTAAGAAGCAGTGAGTAAGAAGCAAATTCTTAAAATACTAAAATACTGTATAAAGCAACTGTTAGAGCAGTTCAGGTTATAGTAGTTGTAATGTGCTGACTCGTAGTTTGATTGTGTTGCCATCTGTGCAAACTCAACAAAGCGAGAAGAAGTGCTCTGACAAGAAGTGGTGGACAATACCTTCATTAACACAAGAACATCCGCCATATTCTGACTGGATGCCCTCTGGCGATCCACACTGACCTGACTCAGCAACAGTGCACTGCGATGCCCCATCACTCAAGCTGCAGCTATTCTATTCCAAGAGTCCCTTTCACCTGGAGTTAAAGACTGTTAAATCCTCAAAATAGTGATGTAAGAAAGTTATTGTTTCTTCAGATAATAAGTAATATTCTCGTCTTATTGCAGACCTATGGCACTTTTAAATGTACTCTTTGTGGCTTTTTGCTCTTGGTGATATACTGTAGCTGAGCAGTGAAGGCACGGCAAAGATCCATAGGATGCCAACAAACTCTTCCAGCCAGATTTGAAATCGATCACGACTTTACTTTTACTCTGGCCACGACCATGGCCTTTGTCTCAGGAGTTCACAAGCAGTTTTTATGCCGAGGACACTCGACATGCCTTCAAGGGAGACAAAACAACAATACTGGGGAGAGCAAAGTGCAATCTAATTCAACACTGGCATTAAATATTGATAATGTCGCTTCATTTCCTTTTGTTACTACAAAATAATTCAATTTATTACCCTTCTGAGGATTTAGTTTTTATCCAAATGCAGCGTTCTTAACATACTTCTCAGTGAAATCAGACCCTATGCTGTGTTTGTACTTCTTTTTAGACCATGCCAGATATTCTTTTCGGGTTGTTCTTCTTTTTGGAACAAACATCTCAGCAGCAATAACAATATTCTACATTTTCATACAGTCTGTGTTTGTGACAAAGAAAGGCAGAGAGAGCGGTGTGTTTGTGTTTGTGTTTGTGTGTGCGGCGTCTGTGCAGATTCTCTGTATAAGGACGGGAGAGCTAAATAAAGACTAGATGCAGAATGTGGACCGGCTCTTCCCTGCTCTACAAGTTGAAACAACACATCCTAGACCATGTCACATATGTGCAAAGCAGCTGTGTGAGGGTTCCTGTAATCCAGAGGCCTCATCACACAGTATTCCTGGAGCAATATGTGCTTGGTGGCACAGACAGTGCGGTTACTTTGAGCAGGAACTGTGAGACTAAAACAACTTCAGGGCTCACACGGCTGTGAAGCTGGTTCCTAGCTCTGTGTTTTGCTGCAGAGAAGCAACACATGACACAAGCAGGTTCGTAGTTGTTGTTGTTCTTGCAGGATCCGGTTTTCATCAGGTGCTTTTCCCCTCATATATCTATGATCCAGTTACGGCTGATCATTTCGCTTTGCCCTACTTTTCTTGCTAGCTTCCAGCTAGTTGGCAACCCTGCATAATTAAGACGGATATCACTCAGGAAAAAAAAAATTCTCTGAACATGACAATAAGAAATATGATGTAATGACCGAACATAAGAGTAAGTACATTTCATCTGTTCCACTATCTGCTGTTGCACAAACCTAACCGACCTCCTCGGTGTATTTCACTGACATCTTAAAATGCAAAACAGAAGCGAATAGCGGCTGAGATCTAATCGTCTCATTTGTTTGCATTAATTACTCTAATGTCTCAAAATGATTGGGCCAATGTTTCACTGCTGTGAAATTGCTAAATGCGGCAGTTCTAAAGTTTTCGGTTCTATTTAAAGTTTCAATTAATGCTCGCTGACATCGATGGACACACATGAGCGCTTTCTTTATCCATTACGGGCTGTCTTGTTGTGTCTGAGGTGAGCAGGAGTAAACTTCCAAGTTCAATTTAAAAGTTTAGGGCCGTGATTGGAAGAAAACGCTGAAACAAGTGGGGGATTTAACATACACATTTGAGACACGAGAGCAATTTGTGCACAAAGCCAGCTCTCTAGGCATCTATTATTGTGACTGGCCTTTATGTATATGTGTGTGCATTAATGTGGGCGATGTGCCTGAACGCTTGAATAGCTATAAAACTGAAGACATTTGTTCATGAGTGTATTTGTATGCATATGTTCTGATGTTTGTGTGTTTGTACAAACATTTTGCGCATACTCAATCAGCAAACATGTGCAAACGCATCCAAACTCACATTAATCATTACTTGTTTTGAGCAAGCTTTCCCCATGATGGACTCATTTCCCAGCAGCGAGCAGAAACCTGCCGGGGGCATTTTAATGTTCCACCTCCTCAACATTCCTCAACATTCTTCTTCATTACAATGCCGCAACGCCACAAACATGACCTGCACCAATAAAACGTTCCATTAATTTCATCACGGCCCCAGAATAGATTTCCTGCGATCCTTGTGCTGAGGCAGGGATTCGGCACAATGCGGTGCACTGTAGCTGGCCTAAATTAACATACAAAAGAAATAAAGACCAAGATTTCTTTATTTCACCCGCGCCCCGCATCAGACACTTGTGCGCACACAACGCAGCTGCATCAAAGCAAGAAATCAATTTATTTTCTGCTCTGCCTTATTCAGTCACTGCATGCAGTCCCCAAGTTTATGAAGACACACATTATAATTAGTCTACAAAGACTCACTGAATATTCAGTGGTCCAGATCCACTGTCTCATTTTACCACAATGTGGAATGAAAATAGATGAGTACATAACACAAGTTTGGGACTGATTTTTGATTAGCTGAGCCGAACACTGTGCTGCACAAAAATAGATTAGTAATGAAAACAGATGAAAATAGATTCATTTCTTTTCCCTGCACTGCTTTGAAGGATGGTCCATCTAAATGTATTACATCACTAATAATATATAATGAGCTTGTTTGAAGATAATGCTATATTTACTAGGATAATAGTTTTGGCCACATTGAACCCATATCTCAGTACAGTAAAAATGAGTCTTCTTAGGCCTATTCTCCTCTGACATTATCAGCCCATCGCTTCTCTTTTGTGCGTGTTATTTAACACTGAAAGGAAGAAAGAGGCAGCCTTTACATTGGCTTGAAGAGGCTCTCTCCCTGGCAGCGCTGAGCGGCCACAGCATTACAGCCGCACAAAGCACGACAAGCGCTCGTGCCCCCCTCTCAGTGGCCGCTTGTCAGTGTCATGCCGCCAACAGTCTGTGTGCCCTTCACTTTGTCCCAGCTCCCAGTTATGGAAAGGTGCACTGGGATTATGTACAGAATGCATTGCGCAGTGCAGGAGCTTATACTTCACACCACAAGTCTGATTCCCATTGAGAAGCCTGTAATACCACACCTGCAGCGCAAGATAAGCCCTCAATCCTCCCTTTTATTCCACCACTATTATTCTCCTGTGTAATATCACATCAGCAAAAAAAAAAAAAAAGTCATTATGAAAGAAAAAGGTGCAAGCAAATGGAAATACAGCAGCAATTTATGATGTTAATATTCATGCACAGACCTTATCCCTGCATGTTTTGCATGCTGTATGCGCTGCATGGTGTGCAGCGGCTCATTCAGCCCTAAATGTTGAACAGTGAAACTTAATCGGCATACCGCGACGCCGTAACGTCACAATCAACAGGCTGATCATTCCTCTGACAGCTGGAAAGATAAAGTGTTCCTTCGCTATAAAATTGCAAACGGGGGTGGTGTGATGGTGTGGAGGTAATTTGACAGCAGGAAAAACGGGGGTTTATGATTGATGGCTACCTTTCTAATTCTTTTTCTTCTCACGATTAGATCCACTGCTTCTTTAAACAAGCTAACCTAAAACAGTCACTCATCCTGCAGATTTATCCATAGACAGCCAAGTTCAAACCCTGAAGCAAAACAACTTAAACAAATAGAAATTGTGGTGCAGTGACTTTAGCTCTCTGTGGAAAGGTGAAGATTTCTACTTAATGTTGACATTTCAGAATAAAAGATCATTTATCCTTAAAAAAAATCAAAGCTTGACAGCAGAGAGGATAAGTGAAAGTGTCCCATCCCTGACTGACTGACACAAATTTGGTGTCCTGACTCGTCACAGTGGTTACGGTCCAAAATACTGACTGTATCTACCAGAGGTCTTTGATCTGCTTTCTGACCCACTTAATTAACCAGCTCGACCCATTACAAAACCATGAGAGTGTTTAATATAGCAAAGTGAACCATGAATTTTAAAGCAGCATGGTGCCATTTCCTAGCTTTGATGAGCAGACACGACTTTGTGAGCGTGCAGTGCTGCAGCAGTGGAAAAGCTGCCCAGGAAATGTCAGGTCATCAGAATCCTGTGATTGCAGTGCTCCCGTTGAGAGGGTTCAGGGGGGACGGAGCACAAAAACATCTCTAAATGTAAATCCAATCTAATGAGCTCACCATGGCATAATTTAATCAAATCTACATATGAAAGAACTTCTGCCCCGGACGACATTGGGATGGAAGTGGTAGTAATTAGCTTTACAGATTGGAGGTATATCCTGGCTTGTGAGGAGATCTAACCTCAGAATGGCAAGATAAATGTTTACAGTGCTTACTCATATGCATTATGGACAAATCCAACAGAGCAAACATGTTTTGAAAATGAGTAGACAAATTAATACACTACAGAGGAGCAAAATGTTTGATGCGAGAGCTTCAAGGTACCAGGCTGCAGTTTTTGAATAGCAAATAGCAGGTTCCTCAGGATGATGAAAGCTTGTCTGTTCATTTCCACAAGTCATTTTCTCAATATAGATTTTTGCTTTTAAGGATTTGCAGATGTTTGCTTTCCTACTGTGCTCCATGATTGTTAAACACTCTACCAGTGATTCATAATGGACATCCACCAGTGTTGTAGTCAAGACCACCAAAACCGAGACCAAGTTATAACCAAGACCAGAGTGCATCGAGACCAAGTCAAGACTTTGAGGGGTTGAGATCAAGTCAAGACCGAGACCAGACTGGTGCTGCGATGATTAATCAATTAGTTGACAACAATTTAATTTGATAATCGATTAATTGGTTTGGAGTCATTTTTAAAAACAAAAAGTCAAAACTCTCTGATCCAGCCTCTTAAATGTGTATATTTCTTCTCCTCTATGGCGCCGTACAAGTGCCATGTTTTTTGCGCACTCAGATTCATTTTTTTCAATCTACGAGTTCAACTTCTGGAACACAGCAGCGCGCACTGCATGTCATGTGACAAGGAAAAACCAGTTACAGTCGACAGATATCTTTCCCTTCTGTAAATATTCTGTGTATGATAAACATGGAAAAGTTGAAAATTGTAGTGCAGGGCTACCCAGAGCTTTACATCTGTCCCATGGATGATAGGCCTTAACACTTACAAACAGCGCCTGGAAGAAGTTCAGCTCTGCACTCATGATTTCAGATGTAACCAAAAAAGGCACAAGAGTGGCGCCCAGAGCCCGACCTTATGTTTTCAAGGCTGTCAAAGATGTGGCATTTGTACGGCCCTTATAACAGTAAACTGAATATCTTTGGGTTTTGGACAAACCAAGAGATATGAGTAGGGGTGTAACTTTATCTGTATTCATCGCGTGCCGTCACGGTTTGGTGCACACAGTCATACGACGAATACGTCTGAGTGAGTATTAAAAAAAAGTCACTTTGGCTTCCCAGTGCAACATAACGGCGATGGCACGTGAGTGGTGGACTGGACAAAGACTGTCTGTCGGCAATGTTTCACAGAGGTGTGGTATGTCGCTGGAAACACATCAAACATGTTAACGCATATAAGACAGCATAACCCCGATATGTCTGTCCCTGGTGCGAGGAAAAAAAACAACTTGTGTGCAACAATTTATCCCCGCTGCTTTTAAGCAGCCTCTTGACATGAACACAGACAGGGAAGCATCACAGAAGCAACTGGCATATACATTTTGTTTTATGTTTTATTCTATTTATTTTTTACTTTTATAACAGGAGATGGTTTTTAGTTTTGCAGTCAATTGGTGTCTGTTCAAAATAAATGAAAAAAGATAGTGTAATACATGTGTGACATTTTGTTGCTTTTTTTCCCACTGAACCGTGACCCCCACACTGAGGTACGTACCGAACCGTGACTTGTGTGTACCGTTACACTGATCGACATTTTTCACCATTTTCTGACCTTTTATAAACCAGCAACTAATCAATTAATTGAGAAACAATTGTCATTAATCTGTACTTAGATTAGTGACAATGAAAATAATCGTTAGTTGCAGCCCGAGGCAAGATGAGAGTGAGTCCCATTCTGCAAGATACTTTTACGATTAAATGTGGAACATGCATATTCTCTCCTCAAATTGATCTGAAAAGCTCCACATCTCCATAAAAACACCCACAGAAAACAAATGGAGATTCCTTTCAGGTAGCCAAATTCTTTTTACCAAAGCTGTGGCTGACACGTCCTCCCAGACAGCCACAGCTTCCTCTCCTGTCTCCCACGTTTACTTTCTTGTAGTGTAAGTAGAGGAGGGTGACAGTCATTAACAGTAACAAAAATTTCAAATTAGAAATAAGTCAAGTTATTGGTTGCATTTGGATAGAAAGTTTTACACATACACATGGATAGGAAGTTATCATAGTAATGATGTTAACATATAAAGCATATAATGCACAGGTAACTTAATGATATCCCTGCAGTTGTGGTTTTGATCTGTCTTGAAATAAAATCCTGCATCCTCTTGTTCTGAAATCGAGACAAGACGGAATAAAAATGTGGTCGACTCCAAGACGAGACCAAGACCTTGATTTTGAGGCTGGTCTCGAGCACTACAACGCTGAGGTACACATAGCGCACTTTATGCATAACATTAGTGCTTGAACTATTAGGCAATTAACCAATAATTTATAGGCAGAAAAGGCAATAAATCAATAAATGTAGACTACGAGTCTACCACCACCACCGCTCTGTGAGGCTGTGCTAGGACACAGTGCTGCTTTGAGCTAAATGCCAATGTCATCATTCAGGGGATCACCAAAGTCTTTATGATACATCATCTTCCAGCCTGGACTATCTGTACACAATTTTGTGCCAATCCATTTTCTAGAGGTATTTTGCTGGATGAGTGAAACTTTTGACCTGCTGGTGGCTCTAGAGGAAAAGTCACTGGATCACCAAAGTCAGTAAACTTCATCCTCTGGGGGCCGTGAACGTCTGTACAAACTTTGGTGTTAACTTTTGATGGTAATCCATCCAGTGCCAGCCCTAGCACATTTGGTGCCCTAGGCTGATACTGATACCAACGCTGACAATAACCATTAGGCCAATAGTCGATACCAGTGTTTTTATATTGCTGTTTCTTTTGTTTATGGGTTTTTTTTGTTATTTATTCTACTTTTTTGCCAGCGAAACAGAAATCTACACTATAAAAAAGTAAATGAACAGTTTTAAAGTCATTTGGTCCTACATTTTAATCAGCACAGATTCATAAATACACAATTTATCAAATAACCTTTAACATAAGCTTCGTTAACATGAAAAACATCTTTAAAAAAGTATGCAAAAGAGTCTCTTTACTATATATGATACATCATAATTCCCTGTCAAATATCTATTTTATAGTGCTGTGAAAACATCGACAGTTTTCTCCTTCAAACAGCTGGATTTATTCAAGTTTCTCGCCAAAAGCTACGTTTTACAAGACTGCACTGAACACATCATGAGGATTATAATTTACCTGGTAATTTTTACTGAATAGAGCTTTAACACTTCACAATGTAAGTCAATAATCAGGCTGATTAGAGGTAACGATAACTAGCTCAGCTCCTGACGATTTCAGGGCGGATTTGTTGTTGTTGTTGGTAGTTGAGTGGGCACCAGAGAGCTTTTGCCGTTGTGACATGATAACGATACAGCGTGTTTCAGGGTTCAGGTGACGTCGAATAACTCGTCCAGCTGCCCCAGAGAGAAGTGTAACAAGCTGGGGAGGGCAGCAGGAACCCAGATATGTTGTTGTGGCCTCATATAATATTTCAAAATAATACTAGTAATAGTATTAGTTAAAGATAAACATTTTGATTTTTTTTTTTTTCCCCCATCTGTGGTGCCCCCTATGGATGACGGCGCCCATCCACCTATACTGCCGATACCCAGCGCTGGCCCTGAATCCATCCATCCAACCAACCAGCTAACAGATATGCATTGCCATCCCTAGAGCCATGCTGCTAATCTGAAAACAATTAAAAAAATTCCATATATATATTTTATAACTAGATTCTCACATTTCAGGTTTTGCTGCATTTCTGTTTCATGTCAGTGTAAACTAAATGCTTCTGACAGCTTTTGGTCTGTTGGCTGGACATAACAAGCAACCTGAAGCATCACGTTACGCTCTGGGAGCTTGTGGTGAACATTTTCTGAAATTTCAAAAGCTAAATGAATCAATTAATCAAAAAAAAGATAATGAATTAGTAATGAAAATAATCACTGCATCTCTACTTGATATGCCGTTAACAATCCTGCCACTTTAACAACCTCTACTATGTGCCCTATGTGCGTATCTGACATTGAGTCAGCGATATCTGTCTTCTCTAACAGACTGTTGTGGTTTAAACAAAAGCACATCTGCTGTTGGAGATAACTGTGTAGGACAGACAGTCACTGCACAGAGAAAAGCTAACTGATCCTGCACCCTGCATGCGAGATGTAGAACAAAGATTGTAATGCAATACAAGGGCAAACTTGTAGCATACTGTACTGTCGGTTCTTGTTTACTGCGCGTCAATATATTGCTGGATTTCTTGACGTTTTCTGGCTCCTGAGACTAGATTGGTTGTGGTCTAAAGAAATCTCATGACCCAAGCAATTAGAGAAATGGCAAGTTGTCAAGTGAATTGGAGCTTGGTTTATTTCTGTTCTCTTTTATAGAACATGCGGGGAGCTCTGTAGAGATATATAGACATGATGATATATCCCCAGCCTATTTTTATATGAAATTATTAAAAGCTAAAGTCAACAACAGCCTTTGAATCTTCAGGGAATCCCACATGGGGGACCAAGCCATAAGGATGAGAAGTTAACGAAAATGAAAGTGCTGATAGAAATCACACCTCAGGCTGCGAGTGTTAAGACATGAGCGGACCAGGTCAGTCCAGCTGTCTACCTCCTCAGTTCCCTTAAATAAAAAGTGGCATGTGTCCCTCAACGCCTACTTTGGGAAGTGAGGGGCCTGTATCCTCACTGTATTCATGGAGATTACACACGCACACACTGGCTCAGAGAGGCCCAATTACCTGCTGGAAAATGCTGGCACTCGAGAGGCCCCAGACCGGTACCAAGAGCCCACAGAAGGCTCACTCACTCAGCTTCATGCCCACAGCGAAACAAAGGGGATTTCATGTCTCTGTTTAAATCCTTCGGCTTTGGATACATTTCGGCTCCCCTCTATGTGGACCTTTTAAGAACTGATTTATCCTCTATTACTGGGCCCAGATCTGGCCCTGGGCATGCTCAGAGCAGAGCACTATATTGCTCACGAGGGAAACGAGGACAGGATGACTAAATAAGAGACATCGTAAAATCACTCTTATTGCCTTGGATGGGGTGCATGCACGTGCTGAACACAGATTAAAGCACTGAAAATACACACTGTGGCCTGCAAGTGATCAGAAATTTGGGGTAATCTGATCGACCAGTTTTCCAAAGCCTTCAAATCTCCTGTGTGTTGACAAATGTTGGAATGGCGTCCAGGCCAGTGAAAGAGATTTTGCTCTTTTTGCATATAGCTCGGTAGCCTTTCAGTGGAGGCACATAGGGAAAGAAAATTGGAAAATCAGAGCTCAGCGCGACAAGCTCTGCCCTCTTCACTTTGTCTGTTTGTCGAGTCGGAGAAACCAGGCCAAGCAGGCAGGGGATTGGCCATTCCTCTTCTATTTAGATTGATTGTAGTGAGAATCTATGTTGGTTGGTCTGGTTACCCATGGTAATTAAATTCTAAGGAGATGTAAAGGCCATGGGTAGCGGAAGGGTAAAAGTAATGAATGCATTGGGACAGAGAGGTGGATGCAGTAGACAAAGTGGAGATTTGGATTAGAGATATAAAGCATGAAGCACGGGTCGGCAGATCCGACCCGAAGACGCCAAGTGAACTGTAGGGTGATAAATTGTCAGAAACTATATACAGCGTAGCTGAGATGGATCATAACAATGAAGGGCAAAGAGTATGAAACACCAGGGGCCCTATCTTACACCTGAAGCAAAGTCGGACAATAGTTATAGGAAGAAGCAGTTGTCATTTTCACGGCCAGCGCTCACGTTGTATAAGTAGCATTGCGCCCATCTGTGCGCCCATGGGCGTCTAGGTCTTAAAATGAGGTGTAGTCAGGTGCATTTATACAGATTGCTATTTTGAGACAAGAGAAAGACAATGCTCCACTGACCAACAAAAGCCTGGTCTAATGTCAGAGAGGCAGAGTATTTCCTGTTATTTAAAGGGCGCATTATTCAGATAGTAGGATGGACCTCCATATCAGGTTAGCAAGGTGCGTACACTGCATGTTACACACAGGGATGCCCGGATTGGTTGCAGGTGGGTGAAATAAAACATAATTTAGGAGGAAAATGTTAATTCCATTCTCTAAAATGTGAATATAGCAAGTAAAGCAGAGCTGCCAACTTCATGATTACTTCAGAAGCAAAAAATTAGCTCTGTTTTCTCTGTCAAGTGTATAAGTACAGTTTTTAGTTCTGCTGCCTAAGGCCCTGATCACAGAGAAAGTGTTTTAGCAGCTGGAAGCACCTTTTTGTAATTGTTTTTAGTGATAATGAAGCTTTTTGCTCGTGGTTTTTGAGTAAACTCAGAGCGTAAAAACACCACACATCATCTCTTTTTTCATCTTTTTTTTTTTCCCCCACTGTCCAATCGGATGATTTGGAGGCAGGCCTTCTGTGGCGGTCATGATAACAAGTTTACAGTTGGTAAACGATGGAGAAGAAACTGGTGGTAGCAGTTGCTGGATACCCAGAGCTATGTGGCTCGATGATAGACAGGTTGTCAAACTGTCCCATCATTGAGGAGAAGCTCCTGGATCAACTGGTGGTACTCCCCATGATCCACCCTCTTTTTTAGGGTCTCATGTACCCACACAGATCTCTGTTTCCCTGTGCCCAACAAACTATTAACTGACAGCCACTCACCCTCAACTGGAGCTACAGCAAGTACCCTCTGCCCCAACATTTTAGGAACTAGCTACTAATTACTAAGGGAAAAAATGACGGTCGATTGATGACACGAGAAGGTTAGTGTAAGGACATGATAGGGTGGTTGCTTGGCAACAATAAAAAGGCACAGCAAGCGTTGTTTTTTTGTTTTTTTCTAGTGCCATTTAATTTGAAAGAAAAGGCAGTGCGGTGCACCTCACGTTTTTCAACCTACAAAAAGCTTTCTGTGTGATCGGGGCCTAAATGTGCCACAATATTTGCTGCAATGACAATGACATATTTGCTGCTTCTCCATTTTGCTGAATTTGCCATGTAATTAGCAGTATGCCAGGTGCAAGCACACCTGGCTTTTAAAAGGAATGGGAGGTGACACTCTGATTGTTTGAATTCATGTCCCATTCAACACCCAAAACACACCTATGATCAACTTAGGGACAAATACAACCCCTTTGCCCCTCGAGCCTTACAGGTTATGTGCTGGTTAAGTAGCAAAAGTGGAGCTGGACACACCCTAAAGGCACTTTAGACTGGTGGGTCGCGTTACAAAAGTGGGTTGCAGGTCCATTCTGAGTGGACTGCATGTGACTCTCGGGACAAGATCATTTACATCAGGCCCCTAGGTCACTGGTGGCACAGGCAGGCCTATGGTAATTTAAACTGATAGATTTACAAGGCGACAGATGATTTCCTGTGTCAGTAAATCCATTCAATACAAAACAAACACAAGCTACATCAGCAGGGGTTAAACAGAGCCTCGTTGCATGTTTTTAAACACAAAGTAAACATGACTCATTATTTATCCCTTCATGCGAATTAAAGGAATGATTTAACATTTTTGAAATACTTATTTGCTGTCTTGCCAAGAGTTAGATGAGAAGATTTATACCACTCTGACATGAGATAGGTATTGATCTTCTCCTCTAACTCCAGCAAGAAAGTGTATCAGCTTATTAACCCTGCTCCTTTATACCATCTGACGGAAAACTTATTGGAAAGAGTTGATTAAATGAACATTTTTTTTTCAAGTATTCTAGCATTCCTAGATATCATACAGTTTTGAAGAAAAACTACCAGCAAAAAAAAAAAAGATAAATCTTGCTCTTAATCTTTCACTTAACTTTGACAACTTTTCTATTTGTATACTTAGCTTTTCTCTTTGATGGAAGAAACTGGAACAGGTGAGAAGAAGAGATAAAAACTGTAAATGAAGAGGGAAGGCGAGAGGTGGAGATGAAAGGGGGGAGAAGACAGATGAAGCGGATGCGAAGGTGAGGGGGAGGATGGTAGGTGTGGAGAGAAAAGAAGACGGTGAGAAAGATGAGTAGGATGAGAGAGCGAGAGGATATGTGAGGATTACAATGAAGAGAGACCATATGTGAGGATCCACGTTTCTGATTATTGTCAATCTGATTACGGAATCCTTTATTTTTTTTGGGCAGGCTGCGCCAAAATCGAGAAGCTGACACTTTGTACGTCAATACACACACATATCCACAAACCCCCGCTCAAACACACACACACACACACACACAACGATTGATGCTCAAAAACAGATTTTTCTCATTCCGTGATGACATCTGTTCCACTGCTGCACAGATTACAATTTTCTGACCTAATAGGGCCCACCAACTGGCCATCAGCACATTTAATGCTAACTAGAAATTGACCAATAACAGTTTTTATTGAGGCTGCTCACAATTTGGAGCTCAGGTCTGGCCGGAACGCCACAGATCGATCAATATCTGGGTCTTATTCTCTCAGCCAATGCATCACCTGAACACGTAAACCATACAGCCGCTGAAAAGCAATCCACATATGAGACTGAGCCTGACCCTATAGTTTGTTTGTGCACAATGCTGTTAAGATGTCTCGAAGCAACTGTGCATAGTTTGCACATTTACATATAGAATGCAATCTGTCAGTGCCTATCAGAAGATGCATGCACACCTGCACACTTCTGTTAATCTGAAGCAAATAGGACACACTTATAACGTCTGAAAGGTGCTGAGGCTCTTCTGATCTATTTATCGCCATGGTTGAAGTGCATCACTTACTGCGTCAAAGTATTAACACCTATACAGATATAGGTTTTGGAAGATGGAAGTGCTATTGCTAATACATTTTTTTTATTGGCTGGAGCTCTCAGCAATGTTTACCTCTCTTGGGGCAGTGTTGCTGAAAATTGGTAAGGGAATTGAGTCTTGGTTTGGGAGCCACATTCCTGAAGGTGTGGAATAGTTTCCCCCTCAGGTTTCAATTCCGAAACGTCTATCAAGTTTGAAATTAAAATTCACCTGTCTGTGTGTGCGGGGCTGAACTTCTTGAGTGGTTATTTTCTCATTTCTTAACATCTGATGAACCGAGAGGTAAATCAATCAATGACGACCGGCTCTTAACCGGAATCAGACACTCAGATGAACCAGGCAATAATGAGACAGATAGATGGAGAGAAAAGTTGCATAGTGTGGCTGCGGAGACCTGCAGAAACAGATTCCACGACAATGCCGCCCATCGGGAGCATTTCTACTGTTATCAATCATGTTTGGACAAAGAAAAAAAAAACACTAAGGCAATAGCTTCCCGCTCTGACCTGGGTAGATAACGGCAATAGCAGAAAACACTCCCATCATCGCTGTCATCATTTCCACCTCGGTACCTGAGGCATTCACACACAACAAGTGACACGAAATGACAGAAGTCTCTTCAGAAATACGGGAAAAAGAAAAATGTAATTGGCTTTCTCTGACAACTTATTGCAAAACTTCTGCACCACTCTTCTGTAAAGTGATGCAGTGTGAAGCCATCTCAGCAGGAGGGGGTCGATGCCCAAGCGACAGACTTGTAAGAAAAGAGAGCACGTACTGTACCTCCACCGTCTTGTGGGACCAAAGCTGGTGGAGCGAGATAAATACGTGATCTCTCTCTGTCAATCTTTCGTACAAGAAGCGACAAAAAAATGCTGTTAACATTCTTTCTCCGCTCTGATTGCGCAGGTCCTTTTTCATTTCCCTCTGATTTGCTGGGAGTGCGCTGAGTGTTCTGTTAGTTATGCTAATTGTCTCCAGACCTCCCGCCGAGTGCGATCCTTTCCCAGTTGGATGGCTGTGAAGTTGTTTGCCCAAGGAGATGAGTCTGTGTGTGCCTTTGTGTGTGTGTGTTTACAGTGCGCAGCTACAATGTGTCACAAAAGCTTTAGCGATGCTGCACACGTGCGCTTGTGTGTGATTATGTGTGTCGGGGTGCATCAGCACGGATCTTCATGCGCCAGCCACAGTTAGGCGCGATGTATTCCCAATTCTCCAAACACTGCGAGTGAAGACAGAAAGCAGTGTAATGTTTCATCTTAATGCTGTCATATATTGATTATTTCTTCTTTTCATCCTTTCTGCGTTTGATCCTATTAGTAAAGCAAAACCTGTGGGAACAGAGAGACACTTTTCGCATTTCTTTTTCCCCAGTGGATTACATCCTATGGATTTCTGGGAAAGCAAATGACCATGTCCTATGACTGAAGGAATAGTTAAGGAGTAAAATCCCCTCATTTGTCATGCTGTCTAAAACCCACGCCTTTCTGAATCCTCAGGTTTAACTCAATGCATGCCTCAGTATTTTCTTTTGAGTTGAGCAGCCCCAGACCTGCCTGGCTTATTCCAGTCATCATCAATTATTGCTATAATATTAATTATTAGAAAACACAGCGATGAGAGCAACCACACTGGACACACTTGGAAAAAACAAGTGCACCATCATGCCTTTAATTTGAATTCCCTGCACAGAGAGAAATGCTGGACGGTCCACTGTGAGACATCCAAGTCACTTCCTGTCAATAACATCAACTCTGCCTAACTAAGGAGAAAAAACCCTTACCATCCATTTTAGTTGCCCTCCAAATCCGACACTGTTTATGACATACCCTGAATAAACAGCCATCTTTTAAAAAAAAGTGTTCTGTCTTTACCACAGACAAAACACAACAAAGGCCCTCTTCTGTTTGTATCAAATTAGATGGGATGGAAAACGCCTTGGAGGCATGAGGTACGCCGCTGCTTGTATTTGAACTTCGGATGCTCAGAGCATTTCTCCGAAAAACATAAGGCCTGCCAGGTGGATGAAAAGGGTGTATCAGCAGGGGGCAAGAATTGCCTCAAATCCAGTGAATCAATTAAAAACTGCTCATTGCCAAAAAGACATTTAGTGTCAGCACCCCAAAGAAGATCTGCTTATCTGGGTCATCCAGGCATGACTCATGTACTATATGCCTCTGTTAGAATTTAACTTATTTTCTGGTTAATATTTCACTTAAGATTTAAGGGTGATGCAATAAACAAAAAAATATTCCACATATTACATCGAATACTGAGTTCTTTCTCCCCTTCTGGCTTCAGTACTGTAGTTTCACAGTTGCCATGGAAAGGATTTTACATGAGCCTTCTGCTGTCAGGGGAGAAAGCATTTCAACCCAACCCTCTCACCTCAAAATTGCATTTATACACTACTAATTTGCAGCAAATGCATTTTGATAGAAACATAATATGATGCTGTCTGAATTACTTTTTTTTAAATCTACGTAAATATGTTGTTAATGAACGCATCTGCCAAGTAGGAAAATGCTCTTAATGTTTTTTTATGGGTATGTTTAAGCACTCATGGCAGAAAGATCGTGGTCCTGCTTTTAATATTGTAGAGAGCTACTTGACATATCACAAAGTACATATTTACTTTAACATTTAACTGAAACCGCAATTTTCCCCTCAACTTAACCAAAGGGCTTTTGCTGCCTGAATCTTATCACCCATTTTAAATGTTATTAGCCCATTAAATGGCCGTTATCAGTTCTTATTGCTTCCATTAAAGCTTTAAACGGGACAAACTGCACCAACCTGTGGGCCAAAAGGTGCCTATCCAACGTGTCCTCGTGTACTTTAAACACGTGGTTAACATTGTGAAATGGTTGGTTTGTTTAGGTTTAGGTTTAGGCACCAAAACGTCTTTGTTTTGGTTTACGCGAAAATCAGGGGTTGGGTCTGTTTCTTCGGTAACTTAAATTACATACCTAAGTTAACTTATGTTACATATGTAATGTGAGTTAAGTATGTTTCGTAAATTAAAGATATACTGTGGTGGTGTATTCATCTGCATA
The DNA here is from genome assembly GCF_006386435.1 of Epinephelus moara. Taxonomy (NCBI): domain Eukaryota; kingdom Metazoa; phylum Chordata; class Actinopteri; order Perciformes; family Serranidae; genus Epinephelus; species Epinephelus moara. The sequence goes on along the minus strand of NC_065514.1, from coordinate 16,636,799 downwards.
GACCCAGCCCTCTGCCTGTATTTTCATATCTTCATCTCATCTTAGCCAAACGAGAGTGAATCTGGGGTTGGCTTTTAATTGCACTTTTGCTGGCAAGCATATTCACAAACAGTAAACGAAAACCCTGCATAGTATGCCTTGAACTTGCATAATGTTAGTTAAAATATGTCAGTGTTGACTTTTGGTTTCACGAAAAGTCACACAAGACAGGAACAGCCGTTTCGTGGGTAAAAGTCCTGTATTTGTTTGACCCTTCCATCCACTCTAACCTGCTGCCCTCACGAACATTATCGCCCTTTATACAACATCACCTGACTTCCTCCTTTGCTCCATTCATAACTACAATGGCCACTAGAGGTCACTACCTAACAATAAACATAAATACAAAGTAGAGTTGGGCCATATGACCTAAAATCTATGCACCCAATGACAGCCGATAATAGCCATTTAATGGGCTGATAACACTCAGATCAGTTACCCTGACCACATGCGGGACTCAGGATGTGAACTCAGCTGGTCTCTAGTGGTATCCCAGTCCTTTACTGAGTACCTCCCTATGACTGGCAGGCAAAACAAAAATGTAGCACTTCTCTGACTGGAAAAAATAATGCCAGTGAACAAAATTAAAGAAGAAAAACAAACTGAAGTGAAGACAGTGAGCGACTGCTGTTAGACAAAAGCACAAAAACTACAGTTTTACTAACCTAAAAGGAGGAGTGACTGCTGCTGAGCTCTCACGACTGTAACCAATCATCTCCTACCATGAGGTCCATCTGCTGCAGGAACACTGTCACTAACTTGTGTTTGTTACGGGTGTGAAGGCTCCAAAATGTCTGCAAGGACAGCACGCCACAGTGCAAATAGTCTAGACTTGTGGACCTCAGGGGGAAAAAACACTCAAGAAACAGCAGTTGAGTGAGTTAGTTGCTGGTGAAAAATTGTATTCATAATTTAGAATCATAGTGGCTGCTTATAATATTTGTCTTCCTCAATAAAATCTGCCTCAAGGAATCAACCTTCCCTCCTTCTTTTTACTGCTGAGTTTAAAACTGCACTTATCAATATTTTTATTGTAACAGTGAATCAAATGACTGTCATTTGCATTGACAAACAGACAAAAATTTATACCCTTTGCATAGGTTTTTAGCTTCTTTTACCTAATGGTTTTGGTCTTCTGGTCCACAAATTCCATGCTCATAAATCCCAAATTCAGCAGTTGTAGCAGGTGGCTGTTTTTTTTATTTATATATAGAAAAACAGGCTGTATGCCACCAGCTCAACACCACATTGCAGACAGCAAAAGCTGCTGAAAAGAAGTTGAACATCCGGTGAGCTTAAAACCCAGATATATCTTTGAGTTGTTGGTGGAGACCAAAACAGAGCTAAAGAGAGAGTGATATTGTTCCTACATCTTTTAGGTGGACAGAAAAATGACTTAATATGAATGCTAGTATTGATCCATATCTGCTGTAATGAGGCAGTTGTTTGCTAACATGTCTGTTGTGACAACTTTATCAGTTTATAATATCAGTTATATATATATTTTTTTTACAGCTAGTTCATGTTCCCCCATGTAGCCCAAAAAGAAAAAAAAATACCGTAGCTTTAAACAGTTTCACAAGTTGATACACTTATTAATGTTTTGTTTTCTTAGAATTCTTAATCCATATAGTCAGTCTTAAATTATAAAGAGCTTGTGTATCAAAACTTTGGTTAACCAGTGTTGAAATTGTGCTTTATCGCGTTCCAAAGAGAACATTTTGAAGCAGCGTCAATAGACCCTTTGGCTTTTAGTAAACAGTATGATGTTTTTTGGTGGGCGGGGCTTTGCTGGAGGCAAAGCAATTCTCCACAGACATTGGCTAGCACTAGTTAGCAAGTTCTGTTGGATTGTTACAGACAATGGTGGAAGATGATGCAAGTGGTGCGTTCGGAAATATTCAGTCCGAGTGCTGGAGTGCACTTTAGCACAGACTGGACGATTCACAAAAGATAGATGAAGACGGAGCAGCAGAGCCCACCGCGGAGTGAATGTGTGATTAACTTAACCATTCGTCAGTGTATATAAAAATATAACACTCCGTTTCTTCGACCAACATGGCTCTCATTTAATGTAGAGCATCAGACTGAATTCACAAACCCACTATGTCAGGTCACTCACTCTCTGGGGCCGCAAATTTTACTTGAATAAGGTTGATTACTATGCCAATGTTACAAAGGAGGACAGCACTTGAACGGTTTCCTCCAGTTTTTTTTACCGTCAAAGCTAACATTAGCTTATGCGCTAAAAAGTTAGCATTACGGAGAAATCCAATATTCCATCTTAATACCTCCCCAATTTCTGATGAGGTGCACATGATAACCCTTAAAACACATAACATTATTCATCCCTACAACAGGAAACACTTCTCCCCTAACATGATATGAAGTGTGAGCTGCACATGTGAGCATTTCTGATGATCACCTCTGTCCAGTTCTTTTGTCTTATCAGATTTAACCATGGTCGTCTTTATTTTTATTGACCAGTGGCTGGTATGTGATAAAATTTAAGTTTTGAGCCATGACTCCTTCTATTCTGGCTCCTAATAACACAACAAGATGACATTTTAAGACTCCTATGTAGCCTACAGCCCGGTAGCGGTGAGGGTGCTAAAAGGGTTTATACTGTTTTTTGTAAAATATTCAAATAGATTGTGACACAGACTGTTATACATCTAAGAAACAAACTGCTGCAGTATGCTACAACTCTGTTATTAAACCAGACAGTACATGTTGTGCTCATACTAATAAGGCTCTCATGTATATTTCTTAGAACTACTTTTTAGTTAAATCTAGTTCAATTTACAGTGTAAGCGACCACAGCACTAGGTTTTTGAAGCATGCAAAATTTGGGTGTTATACTGGAAATGTCTCTCAACACTGTTCTTTACATGACCTTTCACTTTATAACTTGTGTCTGTGTGTTATGACCCATATTAAAATATGACATATGGCTCCCTGGTGTGGCGTTCCCCTCTGCTGCTCTCTGGAGCCATGTGTAAAATACGGAACAAGCCTGTCTTCATCTATCATTTTATAATGCCACATTTCATTCAGTGATAGTACATTTCTGCACTGGATTTGGCAAATGAGTATTAAATGCGTGTTTGTCTAGAGGGCTTTTGCTTTACAGACAAAATGTGTTCTTTTCGGTGTGATAAACTTTGACTTTGCCTCTGGAAAGTCAAACACTTTGTTCTGCTGTGGGAAAGACCCACCATGTTTAAGAGACCGACTCAATTTTAGTTTCCCGGTCGAGGCCTCCAGTGACAAGTATCCTCGTGCGTGTTTTATGGTAATGAACATTACAGCTCATAGAAATGCCTTTTGAACCATTTAAGGAGAAAACACTGGTTGAAAAAAGAAGAGAGGGGGAGACATTTTTCATACGAGAGTTTTCTACAAAGTCAGCTTATTCTACGGGCCTCTTCTTTTTATTTTTGCTCCCCAGAAGCACCCGGTGCTGCCAGCCTCCTCCCAGACTGCAACCAGGAAATGCTCAAAGCCAGCAATAGTATCCCATGAGACTTTGCTGTCCAGGTGGTTTGAAGCCAGTCTGGATTTCACAGCCTTAATGTGTGCAGGGGTCACTCTGAGCTCTTTCTCTCTCCTACCATTGGCATAAGATAATCTGTTTTAACTCAAGTTCTTCACCTGTTTCATCAGGAGACTCTTAAACACTTGCCGGTGAAACTGAGGTTAAACAAAAAAAGTGTACAGATGCAGCAGTGGCAGCACTGTTTCTAGCTTGGCACCATTTACATTTATACCAATAACGGCACCTGGAATTTTAGTACTACTACCCAACTACTAATACCCTTTTTGTGGTACTTTACACTCTCTTTAATGGCAAAAATGTAATTTGAGTTGTAAAAATAAAGTCCTTTTTTAATTTCAACATTGTTTTCAACATAATTTTCTTATTTATGTTGTTGAGGTTTAAATGTAACCGCCTATATTTATGCAGATAATAAAACAGAAACACAGAAGCTCCGCAGACTGAACCAGCATAAAACAGGACAGCAACAGTTTTTTTTTTTTTTTTTTTAAATATCCAACAATGTCAACAGCATTGTTTTACCTTACAATACAATACCTTACAATAAAAGCCCAACTTAAACTCACTCAGAGCATTTGCTAAGAGGCAACTCAACAAAACAGCTTACATTTATTTTGAACATTTTATACACCACACAAAATAAAAGCCCTTTTTTACTCCCTCTCCCCGTCAAAACACGTCCTTACAACCTTCAGCGTGTCACATTATGTCATATGTTATATGTGTGTGTCAGCTCGCCGTTGCCTTAACTCACTGTGTCTTGAACAAGCTCCAAGAATGTCGTAGTCTCACTTTCTCCCTTTCTCTCTATATTGTGTTTCTCAAATGATGTGCCGTGATGCAAATTCAGGTGTGCCGTGGGGTTTTGTGACTACTACACACATTACTATCGCAGTATTCAACTGGGCCGATACAAAAAATTCTGAATTAATTTTTATTTGACTGTATTAGTATGTTGTGTGTACCCATTTCCTAATAAAGAGGCAAACTCCACCTAAAAAATGTAATTTAATTTAATTTTAAAAACCTTCACGAGGAACCTATTTGTTGCTGTTTGCATGTGTGACACATCGAAAGCCCTGATTGGCAGCCAGTGTGACGGATGATAACAATTAAATGGAGAAAGCCGTGAGTAGGACAATGGATCGTTTTATTTTACAGAGCTAATTACCACACAGCTCCTGCAAAGACGACCTAACAGCTAAAGAAAAGAGGAAAAAAAATTGCCAGTAGACAGTAACACAAAAGCTGTTATTCTTACTGTTATTGTCTTATGTCGTGATAAAGAGTGATAACTCACATGTTATAGAAGCTGTTGTGCACAGATATAAATACAGATGTGCCTTGAGATTTTGGCTTTGGCCTTGGGCACAAAAAGTTTGAAAACCACTGCTTAAAGTTTCTCTCCCACCCAGATGCGCTCTCAGGTACCAAAATTTTGCACTGATTGATTTAATGTGAATTAGTACTCGGTAGTATCGAGGTAATTTGGTCGCTCCCCTTAAAAGTACCAAGTTCAGTACCCAACCCTACACTGGTAATTCTAAAAAATATATTGTGGGTAATCTTTTCTTGTGAAAACAGGTCTTACCTCGGGATGGCATGAAATATGATTTTTCACAATAGTGATCGCGCTAAATTTCCATTATCGGGATGATTGGGAATATCATGTCTGACAGCGTCCAAAGAGACTGTTGAGCGACCAACAATAAAAGAGACTCTGCAAAAACAGGCTGCAGACACACCAACTTAAAAAAAATACAAAAGATCTTAATCCAACATTGGCATATTTCATATCAAAAGATATAACACCATTTTAAAAAGTTGGAAAGCCTGGCTATTTAAGATTGATTGTTTGTTTTTACCTTAAAGGATCCTCCTTAAAAAAAGATGTGTCCTATCTGTGATGCAATAAAGATATTTGTTTAACAAAATGTAGGGTAAAGTGATTCCAGTATGTTTGGTGCCATTTAAGAGTTTATTATCATAGGATATTATCATGTATCACAACTGTTTTTGCCAGGATAATCGTGATGTGAAAATCTTCATATCTCCCATGCCCAGTCTTACCCATTTCTAGTTTAAAACTTTCAGTTTACTGCAGAATCAGTTGGTGAGTTTAAAAATGAAGAAAACATTTTAAGCAAAGCATTCAAGCAGGGGAAGAGATGCCTTAACAGTACAGCATTACCTGTCGAGTGATGGAAAATTCATCAGTGCAACTGAAAAGGTTAACAGCAACAATTAATTAAGTTGATTTGTTGATGCCTCAAACGGACGGTAACTGAAAAACATTCTGAACCTTGACCAGTCAGTCACATTCAACAACCTTGAGCGGCACAATCCGAGTAGCCGATAATAAAGCTGTTTATAATACAGGTGTATGGCTCTCTCTGGACAGGTAGTCTTACAGGGATACAAACCTGCGGTCAAATTACCACCCAAGAGGAAAAAAATTGCTCATCACATTTGCTATGCACATTAGCAAAACACTGCAGGGTTTGTGATCTCTGCTTTTCTCAGGTCTGACTATTCAAGAGAATAACATTGCTCCACTTTCTCCTTCAATGAATATTGTAACCCACACCAGTATCCTAGGAATTCTGTTCATCATAGACCTCATGGTTTCCCAACAGTCAGTTCTGATACAGGTATACTCGCCAACCCGAGAGACCCCCATTTTTCATTGCTATCTCCTGGTTTCCTCCCGGGGTCACAAATCTCCTGCATGACAGATTTTCACATCTTATTCCCTTTTCGTTATCACAAACAGTTTCTGGCACTGTACAGTGTGTAGAAGCCCTACGACTCTAAACGTCTACTGTTTCCACCTGGACAACAATACAGCTATGTCAAGTGCCGTTTCCTTGAAGAATAACTCACATGTATTATGGAAAGTTTTAAAGGGAAGGGGAGTGCAATTTATAAAAGCTGCCACGTCGATTTCTACTGCTTTCAGACCTAGAGTTGTCTTGCTTTGGTCTGAATCAGGGACTAATTTTGTTTCAAAGTTGCATAATTGCCTAGAGTTGGTTCAGGAAGTAAACAAAGCGTTGAAGAAGAGTACACTTGCAAGATAAATGTGACACTTTCTAATGTCACAATGGAGGGACAACTACGCAGGTTGTTTTTAGCGCTGGTCATCGTGGACTATATTGCTGTCATTGTTCATTTTAGTCAAACCATACAGTTTGAAAACGAGGCGCGGCTCCAACTAGAAAACAATGTTTTGATGCATTGGATGTGCTGAATGTGCATATTAAGGCAGTACAGGAGGAGGAGCACATTAATAATCCTCCAGGACTGGAACATGCTCATGTTTAACCCAAACAATGTGTCATGTGACTGCAGTTGGTTCAGATCCAGGTCGGAACACGTTCTCACCACAAATAAACCGCATCAGAGTTTGTTTGTAACCAGACTGAGACCACCTCTTCAAGGTCTCGGTCTAGTTTTTTTGGTGCGCACCCGATTGTGATTGCTGTGTTCACACCTGCCCAAAAGAACCGCACTTAGGGGGCAAACAAACTTGAGTTCGACTGAACCAAACCTAACAGGGCAGGTGTGAAAGCAGCCTGAGGAAGGGGGTTGCACGGTGCGATGAAATGAATGAATGGTGAATATTAGTTCATGCCAGAGATTAAAGCAAGTTCACGCCAGAGGAGCGAATTCATTTGTGAGAATTAAAGTAAAATTAATAGTATTGAACATAAAATATAAACTTTAAGTAAACTCTGATGTTTAAGTTGTAACAAACATGGCTAAACAAATAGTGGTGGTCAGACAGCTGAAATCAACAGTTGTTCTCGAATCCCTCTGACTACTGTGATTTTGGTCAGGGTTCTGTGTGTGTTTAGGTGTGTGTGTCCCTGTGTGTGTGTGTGAGAGAGAGAGAGGCCCAGAGAGCTGTTATTAAATTAAGGCTAAATGCGTTCTGGTTTTGTAACTTTTCAACTTTCCATCCCAATCCACTCCGGTCGGGCCCACACACATACCAAAGAGCAGGCGAGCTCCGAGTGGGAATCCACCCACTCTTCTTAAGCACGGTGCCCTTTATCCCAGGCATTCTGTGAACAGGTGTTGAAAACGATACAGTACGCAGACAATTATAGATTTACAAAGAGTTGCTGTATACAGTATGCCTTTTTTGTATTTCACTTACCTACCATAAGGTTGTTATAATTAAGAGATAATTAATGTTGGGTTGCCACATGCATGATGCCTTTAGTTGCTGCAGTATTAATAACATCATAAAGTTGTTGATAACTATTTCCGCAGTTTTTAGAAGTTTGCCTCACTGTGAAGTGGTGATTTTGTAATTTCTCTCCCCTGAAACTTTTCTGTCTGACTAAGAGATGACAATCCTCCAATCTGTCATGTTTAAAAAGAACTGCATAACATCCTATAGCATGCCAGGCTATATGGAGTATTTCCAAATGTCCTGATGGCCAGTTTGACAGTATGTGTGTGTGTGTAGGTATCCTCTACAGTATGTGCCTGTCAGCGCGTGTGTCTCAAAGAGACAACCTGGAACCTCTCGGTGAAAGCAATCAGATGGCTGGAGAGTTATATTATCCTCTGAGACTCTGCACACCAGGGGGTTGACTGACAGGATGGAATCTGTTTTTTTCACCCTCCTCTCCACTTTCACCTGAAAAGATTAAGTAGCCAACTAGAAGCAGTGAGATATGTATCAGTCTGTGGCCTACCTGTACATTTGTGGAGCTGCTTTCACAAAGTAAATAGAGCCACTTGCTTGATTTTTTTTTCTAATGCATATTTTAGGTAATATTCTAATAAACTAATCTTCCCCACCACTTTTCCAATCAGCTATAATAGCATTTATTTACCTGTCAGCTTGACTGCTGAAATTCACTAGAAATAATCTGCTGAACCAAGTGCGATAAGACAGGTTGGTTATAGGGGCAGTTCACCCCAAAATCAAAAAAACAGATTTTCCATTTACCTGTAGTGCTATTTATCAGTGTAGATTGTTTCAGTGTGAGGTGCAGACTGTTGGAGATATTAGCCGTAGAGACGTCTGCCTTCTCTCCAATACAATGGAACTAGATGGCACTCGACTTGTAGTGCCAAAAAATGCATTTGTAAAACTGAACAGCAATGTCTCTTTCCAGAAATCCTAACCCAGTTACTCAAGAAAATCCACAGGCATTGTTGTGAGCACTTTCATGTAGGGACTGTTTCTACCAAACTACAGCTCCCAACCATATCACTGCACTGAAGAAACCATGCATCTACTGCTAGCTCACCTAGCATCACTGTGCTAGCTAATGTTATGGCTTAGCCAAGGAGGACGCCATTAATGTTTACATCTCGCACTGTCGTGAGCATAAGCCTCTGGTCCATGAGTAGATGCACACTTCTTTCTGAGTGATGATTCGTTTGGCGGGCCAATATCTCCAACACTCAGCAACTCACATCAAATCAATCCAGACTGATAATTAGCACTACAGGTAACAAACAAATATGTATTTTTGATTTGGGGGTGAACTGTCCCCTCAAAACAAATCCACCATTTAAGTTAAGACAAAGGTGGATCTACCCAAAATTGTCAATTTTAAAACTGTTGCAAATCTGTTGCATGCACAACTCTGGGAAGTAACAGGCCAAAGTTGAACCAGGAAGTAGCTTGGCTGAGTCTGAGCAATGTTGATTTATATAAAACAGTGGAGAGTTTTGGGTAATGATTTTAATATTCGCTGCTTTTTTCAATTCCACATTAGCTGAAATGGGTAATAATGAGTTACATTCACTCCATTAGTTAAAGTCAGTTCAAGAAACAGTTAAACATTTTGGGAAATACAAAAGTTATGAGAAGACTGATAACTCTCATGTCTGCCCATCAAATACAAAGCAACAAAGAGATTAGTGTCGTTTAGTTTAAAGGCTGGAAACAGGAGGAGACAGTTAGCCCGTCTCTGTCCAAAGGTAAAAAAAAAAAATCCAACCATCAGCACACCTAAAGGCCCAGACATGCCAAACCGACTTCAAAGAACTGGCAGCAACAAAAGCCAATTGTTGCATCACCTGTATGTGGCTAGTGTCTTGGCCAAAAAGTTGCACATGAACACACCACGAAGACTACAGGTGACAGCCAACCAGCATGTACTTTCTGTGCCTGTGTGAGAGGAAATAGCTCTCCACACCAGCAGATGGCAGATGGCGGATGTCTGTATTCGTCACTCAAAAAGGGAAACCGGAAGACTGTCTTGATGCTAGTTAGCCCGGTTAGCATATTAAAAACACAATGTTGTAAGAACAGAGCATATATACTGTGCGCCACTGAGCAATAACACAAACCATCACGAAACATTGCTGCTAAAGAGCTCAATGGCTAAACAAAAATAATCTTCCCTTATCCATCCATCCATCCATCCATCCATCCATTTTTGTAACCACTTATCCTCTTGAGGGTTGCAGGGGGGCTGGAGCCTATCCTAGCTGACATTGGGCGAAAGGCAGGGTACACCCTGGACAGGTCACCAGACTATCACAGGGCTGACACATAGAGACAAACAACCATTCACACTCACATTCACACCTACGGACAACTTAGAGTCACCAATTAACCTGCATGTCTTTGGACTGTGGGAGTAAGCTGGAGTACCCTGAGAAAACCCATGCTGACACAGGGAGAACATGCAAAGTCTGCACAGAGGGGCTCCCTCCTGGGATTGAACCAGGAACCCTCTTGCTACAAGTTTATTTTGATCTCATTGTCTCTTGACTTGAGCTGTTTGTCTACTTTCCTCACTTGCATTTCTCTTCTCATGCACAGAGCTGAACTGCCAATCAGAGTGATTTCATTTACTGATGGACTCCACTGTCGCCCAGTTCAGTATGCTGTGTGGCCAAAAAAAAAACCCAGTGGGGGCACTGATGACAGGCACACTGCACTGACTAGGGTACAGACGCTCACCAACAGCCAACCATCGGTTTGGTGTGTCAGGGTCTAAAGTCTACATTCTAGTCCACGTGGACATGGGTATTTTGTAAACAGTGTTTGTCCCTCCTTTAAAAGAAATCCTGCCCACACATACTACTATAAATATTCCCTGTCCAAATGAAAACACAATTAAAGCACTGTCAAGAGCATGCCAAGCCAACAGGCGAAGATATAACAGTGACCATAAAGCCATGCAAAGAAGAGTAGGTAGAAGAAGATGTTGCCCCAATCAGTGGCTTGAAAAAAAGCTATTACCTGAATGCTACCTTCCTGTAATGGCACATCGGTAAAGAGGGCCGATAGTGAAGTAACATTCTGATGCCTTTGTTTCTCAGTATAGTTGGACAGTAACTATACATTCATATTTAAACATGTAAAAAGCCCTCTAAGCAAGGTGAAAGCCAGCACTATTGGTCACATCTGCCATTGCACAAAATGTTGCCTCATTTGTGACGCCTCACAAAAGGAGCTAACACACTCTGCCGTTACAAGCCAAAAGCTCAGTTTTCCCTGTCGACACGGCAACACTGAAAACGGAGTTTCTGAAAATCTGGAGAACCAAGTTCATTTTCACTGACTTAAAATGCACTCTGAATGTGGACGGAAAGCCTGAACACATAAAAGAAAAGCCGCACTCACAAAAATACTGGTGTCTGTGTGGACTAGGCCTTAACCTTAATAGTTAAGACTGTGTATATTGTGTGTTTAATCCATACAAAAACAGAAGTGTAAAGCAACAGTTTTCGTTTAATAGGAGGACATGTGCAGGACTATTTCTTGGCCGGATGCATTCTGTTGTGTCACCAAACGTTATCAGGCTAATGGCGGAGAATCTTTAACACTTCTGGTTGCCTCGTTATCAGACTGTACTTTTCCTTGAGCACAGTATTTGGCTTCCCTAGACACCTCTGCAAATAAGTGCTTCAGATAATATTGCTGAACTGGCTGTTTGTTTTCAATCTGTCAAATAAGCCGACAGCTCTTTGTTGCTAATGGACCCACGTTTACAAAGACCGCCCTGATCCCCCAGATCTCAGCAAAATGTGACCAGAACCAACCGGAAGAATGGACAAAACCACAAAAGTAAAACGTGTAATTTCCAATGAATGCACAAGTCAGACTCCACCGTCTAACAATGACAAAGATATCTGTCTCAGCAGAGTGTGAGCGGGTGATTTTCATATGCCTCTGATTGGCAGGTAAACAGCGAGGATGAAAACACATGATTTTTCCCACATATGCATCTTTTTGTAATCACAGGTTTTCACAAACCCACACGTCTTGCAAAAGCTCACATAACACCCAAACATCCACACTTCCACAGGCATATACACTTAAGCACCCCAAGACATAACCACACACTCAGAAACACACATAGATAGATAGATAGATAGATGTCACCCACACACAAGTTTTTTCCGAGTGCAGAACTGCTCCAACTTGGTGAAAAGATGCACTTTTTCCTTCTTCTGGCTTGTGTCTGCAGCCTATTGTTATTCCTGGTGCTCTGCAGTGCCATGCACACACAGGCACACTGCATCCCATTTAGGTGCTGCTACAACATCCCAAAACCCACACACTCCCTAGGCAACTGTCACAGTTCATTCATGTTAATATTACAAGTCATTTTGTATTCTGCCACAGCAGCTTACAGCTAATTATATGTCTCATAAATCATATATGTGCTCTTGGCTGAAAGGAAATAATTTGCATTTCATTAAATGCTCCACACTGAACAGAATCACTCCATAAAGGTTGGCGCATTTACAGTGACCTTTATGTCACCGTTACCTTTCATTTCCATATTTTTTTTGTTTGGCTGTGTGCACACAAGTGCTCATTGGCATTAGATGAGGTCTTACCTGTGCACAGGAGAAGCGCGGTGAGTCCCACGCACCGGAGCGGCCCCATGTCTCGCCGTGGACTCATGTTGTTATTCGAGGACGGGGGGAAGCCGCTGGATGACTCCCTCAGCAGAGAGCCGCACAACTTTGCACGCAATTTATCCCCTCTGAGCAGTTCTCCATTTAAAACAAAACAGCTGTATTCCGTGCGACACCACCTGCCATCACAGACATGAGCGCACGGTCAGTAACAGCCCCTAAAAAAACACAGTTACAGTCCACATTTGTCGATTTTACTCCCCAAAAATGCAAAGCACATGTAATGAATCAACTTCTGTCTTGCTGATCTCATTCTTCACGGTACATGTTGATTTAAGTGGTAATTTCAGAGGATAAAACAGGTGCCTCGGGGTGCGTAAAACCAAACCGTCTGTCACCAATCACCAATCTCAATCTCACCCTACAGCACCCAGGATCTTTAACATTTGACAAATGTGTCCTGAGCGTGCCAATTTATAATTCCTGTCTTTTTTCTGGGCTTTGCACACTTGTAAAACAACCACTAGGCTACAAAAAGCAACATCCCTCAATGAAAATAAGTCTGTGAAATTGATGCAGTGTTTTTTTTTCTTTGCGTCTTACCATTTCTCTTATTGCACAGGATACGGCGCCGCGGTCTCATCCAGTATACTGACATTAAAATACACCTCTTCTTCTCAAGCTGGGATATTTTGCATCAACGAAACGAGCCAAAAGAAAAAGTCCTCATCAATCTCTGTCTCCCAGAGAGATCTCATGACACGCGCAGCTATTTGCTTTTCTTCTTTTTCTTTTTCATAGAGCGGTGGGTTGGCAGCGATCCCGATCACCCGGCAGGAAGTGGCATGTGAAAACACATGAGATATGTGACAAATAGTCCTCCAACTTTCCACGCAGACAAGCAGAAGCGTGCACAGATCGGTGGCGGCAGGAGAAGTGGATCCCGGAGCTGTTGCCGCTCTGCACCCTGTGGCTGTGGACACGGAGACTGCTGGTGCAGAAAGTGAGGGGGGGAACCGGGACGCGCACTCCGGGGCTGGATTGGCAAATTAGAGGGTTTGCGGGCGTCACGTCAGCAAGTATTGTGCCATCCAATTCCCGGCTCATATCACATGGGGATTGCGCTTTTTTATTTAGTCCCGCAAGCGTTTGTAAAAGGAAAGTTGACAGCAAATTAGAGAGGTGCTCCACAGCTCATGTTTGTAATTACATTTTGGGCTGAATGGTGAAAATGTGCACAAGGCTGACACTCTACAGGTAGGCAGTGGTTATAATTTAAACAGTAGAAATGAACACTTATCAGGTGTATTCATACAGCACGAGGCAGCATTATTTTAACACAGTTTGCAATGAATAATAAAGACAAGCTTGGCAGATTGAGCTTCCTGTTCCAGTATCCACACTTCACAAAATCGAAACATTGTGATTTGAAATGAAGTCGCTCTCGTGATTAAATGGCTCCAAACTCAGGTTAAAGTGGTTATCAATAACACCAAACAGCACACATTACATTTTTATTTTACCACTCCCATAACCTGGATGGATCATTAGCGTCCAGAGGAGGAGTGGAGCAGTGCAACCTGTTGTGTCACGGGTCGTTCATGAGAACCAACAGTGCCACCTATGGGGCACCTCTGACTGCAAGCTGCTGCCCTCACTGAGCTTCATGACTCAGACACGAGGAAGTGCTGCATAAATAGGAGTTTTTCTCCAGCACAGCTGTGGGCTGGACATGGTGATGCACGGAGAGGCGCAGCCAGTCCTCAAGTGGCATCACGACTCAATATTAATAGTACCATGTACTTACTGTATAAGCTGGGGGAGACTTAATAAGGGGAGCACCTTTAAATATGAAGTTATTACAGAGTAGGACAGCTCTCTGTCACAGTTATGTATGTAGTTCACATCATAATAAAGCAAGGAACTTCCAGCAACATATGGCAGTGGTGCAATTACAATATTAAAGGGGCAGCTCATATCCATAAAGTTGGGGGACTCACACCGTATGTTCCAACACCTACGCTATACTATTTAGTATACCAGAATATGATTTAGTGTGTCAAATACAGTATGCCAAAAATGCCAGGATGTTTGACAGCCTCTGGTTGCACTTTGCAGTATGAAAGCCAGCATGCTGTTCTGGCAATTCAATTCAATTCAATAGAACTTTATTTATCCCAAAGGATGCTCAAATGAGGCTGCTGTAACCAGGGAGCCTGGTGGAACGCATGCATGCCCGTTGCAGCACCGCTGGCATATGCGCTGATACAGGCTATGAGATCCGTGCATACTGCCTGTGTAAACTTCTTGGTGGGGCGGCAATGGCTCAGTCCATAGGGACTTGGGTTGGGAACCGGAGGGTCACCTGTTCGAGTCCCCGTCCGGACCAAAATATGGAGCGTGGACTGGTGGCTGGAGAGGTGCCAGTTCACCTCCTGGGCACTGCCAAGGTGCCCTTGAGCAAGGCACCGAACCCCCCAACCGCTCGGGGCGCCTCACCAAGGGCAGCCCCCTCCACTTTGTGCATGTATAGGTCCTGTTAGTGCATGTGTGTGTCTTTCGGACCTGTGTGTAATTGACAAGCAAGAGTGAAAACATTGAATTTCCCCTCAGGGGGATTAATAAAGTAAATAAACTAAACTAAACTATCGTGCCAGAGAATGCTTCAAATTACAGTAACACTGAGTACAGTAACCACAATTGTAATGATTCATTGAGTCCCATACAGACAATAAGTGGGTTCCTCAGGTCAGGGTCACTCACTGGGCCCCGTTTTATAACAATAGATTATTAAATATCTGGCAGAATATACAAAAGTGTTCTCAAGGAGCAAAAGCAAAAACCAGTGCCTAATACAGTAACAATAGCAATATGATAAGTACAACAGTTACTAAAAATGAACTAAAATAGTGGAAAAAACAGACTGCGCCTGCTTATCTATGTTATATTGAATATGATATAATAGTGACAAGTAGTGTTGCACATGACTCAGAGAAATGATATTGCACAACATGTACAAGTGAACATGATATTAAGGAATAATATTGCACATGATGTTGTGAAAAAAACCCAAAAAAAAACAACACGATACTATGCCAAGCAGAAGATGTGTGACATTGACTAAGCAGCAGACAGATGACAGCGTATTGACAGCTGACAGAGGCCGCAATGACGGATGACAGTGCATTCAAGTGACTTATGATCAGTCCATTATAGTAGTAGAAACAGGAACTGTTTAAGTGAGCAAAATAAATCATAAAGATAGCCAATGACAACAAAGGAAAATAGCTAGAAAAATGACAATGACAGAGGAATGTCATTTTACTGTCGTTGGTATAGAATCTACAATAAATGCAGTTACAACTTCTAACTTAAAGCTCCAGTGTGTAGGAGTCAGGGGGATATATTGGGAGAAATTGAATATAATGAAATAAGTGTGTTTTCTTTAGTGTAATCACCTGGAAATAACAATTGTTGTGTCTTTGTTACTTTAGAATGAGCTGTTAATATCTACATAGGGAGCGGGTCCTCGTCTACGGAGATCACCATGTTGCACCACCATGTTTCTACAGTAGCCCAGAACAGACAAACCAAACACTGGCGCTAGATAGGGCCATTTGCATTTTCTTGTCAGCCATCATAGTCAGCAGCCCCTCCACGACAAGCAGTGTTGGGAAAACATTGATTTATAATGTGAAACTGTTTCATTCAGTGGTTTAACTAGTTTAAATCATCTGGTCTGTTAGTTTTGGAGAAGAGGAGACCTCTGCAGATAATTAGGCTCCTGCTAAAAACCTCCTGATCATCTGGATCAGAGAAAAGGTGGGCACATATCAGCAGGTGCTGTGCGGGCGGTCTGTCTGTCAAGTGCTGAACAGCATAGGAGAAACACTGATTTGTAAAGTCTAATGTATCCCTGCATGTATTAATTACAGTATTTTTATGTACTTATTTCTTTGTTTATTATTTAACAGGTCATCCTAAGGCAGCTGGGGAAGGGAGGGAAAGATTAGACAATGGGTCCGTTTTTCTCTTTAGAGTTTCAACAACTGCAAAATTTGTAAAACATATGGACTCATATGGATGAGATGCAGCAATTTATATATGATTTATTAATAATATTTCACAAAGAAACTAGTCTCGCTCACCAGACCTTTCTCAAGAAAAGAAAGGTCTGACTGGACCAACTCTCACTTTAAGATTGGAGAAAAAAAAAACCCGGCTGCTTGTATTTCTTTCAACCAATCACAATCGTTCTGGGCGGTGCCACAGCAACGGTGCGCTTGCAAAAATATTGCCGGGGGGGAAAAAAGGTTTTGGTGTAACACGAACACAAAAATATCGCCTACAGGACTCGAACCATGGCAGAAAAATGGCTACATCCCCGCAAGATCAAACGCCGCAAAAGTTAGTAAAGGATGTGTTGAAAACGGTTGAAAACTGCTACACAACCGGAGGTGGTAGGGCGGGACTTCAGTGGGTGGCTCGTTCTGCCCAATGAGAGGCTGATCTATGCAGCGAACTTCCGCCCACTCAGACTACAAAGAAACTAAATAAAAAATTGATCACAAAAATTCAGTTGTTAGTGTACTGGTTGTAATCACCACAAGAGACCTCTACAGTTCAGATCCCGCTAAGAACCTCCTAAACAATGAACACTGAAGGAAAAATAACCTGTAGAAGTTTCAGCTGGTTGCAATTATTATTAACTCATATCGCAGCGGTGCCTGGACAGCGTGACGTGTGTGGTTGTGCTGCTGCCGTGGTCCTGCCAGATGCCTCCTGCTGCT
>NC_065514.1:16599531-16619442 GCF_006386435.1 Epinephelus moara | reverse complement strand
TGTGAGGCAAATTGTGATTTGTGATATTGGGCTTTATAAATAAAATTGATTGATTGATTGAATCTGCAGTCCTCACCACTAGATGCTACTAAATCCCCCTAAATGTTTATTAAAACTACACACATTGCAAAGTAACAACAGCAGAGCTGCAAATGGCTTTTTTTTTCTCCAAGGTAACATTGAGCAAAAACATTGAGATCATTTTTTCTCTGTATTTCAAATTTCATGCTACATACTGTGATGGACATACGGGCAAGAGTTCAAGGCACAATACTATGAGTATGTCCCAATACTGCATGCAACAGTGTGCACTTTGTAAGGGCAGCAGCAGTTTGTGCTGAAACCAGCCACATTGTGTAAGTATTGGTTAAAAGTGATGCAACACAGGCAGATATATCCTGACTTTTATCTCTTCAAAAACAGCGCCCTATTAAGTCAAAAGCATCCTTCATTAAACCCTCTCTGCCTCTGTACATGCCTACGACTTTCAAAACCCTACTCCAGCTTGTGATTTGGGCTTTTTGTTCAAAAATATAAAGTCTCAAGCGCAAGCCAAGATAACCCCGCTAACACCATCAACTGTTCTCACAGGCTGCGTCGCAGTGGTGAAAGAAGATCTTTTACTTTACTTTTACCACAGTGCAGAAATAACCTGAAAGTAAATAATAATTAGCATCAAAATATATTTTAAGTACCAAAACTACTTGTTATGCAGAGTGGGCCATTTCAGAATAATGCATATTGTATTACTGGATTATAATTAGTGATGCATTAATGTGTAAGCATCACTAATTGCAGCTGGTAAACGTGGGCCTCATTTTATCCACTTTATATTCTGCACAGTAGCTTAATTCACTACAATATATCAGAGTTTATTCATGGAGTTACATTTTTTAATTATCATCTGAATCTGCAAAGTAACTAATGCTGTTGAATAAATGTGGAAAATACAATATTGGTGTCCAAATTGTAGTGAAATATTAGAAGAAAGTAGTATAAAAAGGAAATACTTGTGTAAAATTGCACTTGAGTAAATGTTGCTGAGTAGTTCCAACCATTAAATAAAATAAATGATAATAACAGTATTGTAAATGGTGTAGAAAAAGTAATATTAAGTGTATTAGGTGCAATAATCCATTCATTCCTTCAAAGAACGATGGAGCTCAGCCGTCAGTGGTTTTGCTTCCTCGGCACCCTGCAGGGTGAAAAGCCCAAGCTGCCAGCATACACGCTCGCTATTCCTCAAGAGAAGAGTGAACAAGCCACGATGGGACACAAACCAGTGACACGTTGAAAGGCAGCCAGAGGAGCCACCCTGCAGCTGAGGCCTCTCCACAACAGCGCTAAACACCAATTACAGGCCATCAGCGGCAGAGTGGAGGGACCCTGTGGGTTTAGAAGAGAGAGAAAGAGAGAGCTCCCTCCTTCATTCCTCTCCTCCTCTTCATGCTTTCTGCTCCAGCAGCACCATTCAAGTGGAATGAGATATCAAAGTACGAACAATTTCCTTCCAAAATGATGGCACTCAAGGAATACCTCATGTAGCTGGCATAAAGCTACGGACTGTGCGTGTTATTGTCACTGTTTTCTCTGGGTCAGTCTTGAACTACGGTCCATTTTTGTCAGAACACCGAATATATATTTAGCGAAGTGTATTGATACAGTAGATTTTCAGTAATATAACAAGGGCATTGTCATTTCCATTACCATACATCTTTTCCATCACAGTAAACAAAAGTAATGGAAATGACATTTTATCACACTTTAAAGAAAAACATGATAGGTAAGGTTGCTAAAGTTTGATTTAGTGTTAGCATTAAATGTTTTAAAATGCACAATGTAAAATTATGTTTTTGTTATTATTTGTACATTTAAAGGAAACATGATTTTTCAGTTCCTTCCATGGAGCTAACTGTCCTTTAGCCATGTGCTCTCCCGTCACATGACTGTTGCTGCCGTCACCGAGTATAAAAACTCAAAAAACAAACTACCTGAATTTACATTTTGCACGCTGTGGTAGAAATGACAATAACCCCAAGAGACAGATGTGTATTTTTATACTAAAAATAGACATAAAACACTAATACATCTCACATTCCGTCATTTGTATGTAAAGTTAAAGGAACAGTGTGTAATATTTAGGGGGATTCAGTGGCATAGAGTGGTAAGAATTGCATAATTCAACCAGCTGAAACTTCTCCTGGTTTGAATTTCTTTAATGTTTAATGTTCAAGAGGTTTTTACCAAAAAATAATTAATCTGCAGAGGTCACTTCCTCTTCAAAACAGAAGGGCCAGGTGATTAAAACCAGTAAAAACACTGAATAAAGCAGTTTCACGTTACAAATAGGTGTTTCTCCTATGCTGTTTGGCATGTCAGACAGAGACGGCTTGATGTGTGCTCACCATTAGGGCTGCTGACTTGCCGCTTGATCGTACGCGCACACAATGCACTGTGTCTGTGTACTTGCTGCAGCACAACTTAGCCAAAACGCACAATACTGGTGGTCTCCACTTGGGGCAGACAACAGAAATATAACCCGGAAATCAGGTAGTGCATGCCGGGTGTTGTAAACAAACATGAATGCCCCTTTAAACAAATGTCTTGCCCCCTCAAATCAAATCCGCCGAAAAAGGCAAAAAACAGAAAAGTTTTCTCATCTGTCTCCACTCCACTCCATGCTGTGTGCCAGCAGTGTGTGATCTACTGTCTGTGTTATCTCTATCTATAAAATCACTATTTAGAATGCAAATGAGCCAAGATGCATTGGCATCAGGTTTCTCAGTCTCAGTGAGGCAGAATGCAGCAGTAACGTGAAGCTCCATTAAACTCGTCTAAGCGTCTCGTGTCGTGAGGTACTTAATATATAGTTAACAAGAAAAAACTAAAGTAAATATAGCAGTGTGAGCATATAGTGTGAGCCTGTCAGTGCGAGCGTTTCTTCAATCACACAAGCACAGTGAGAGATGAGTGCCTGCTGCATGTCACATACTGAGGACAAATGCCCTGTGTGTGCCAGACCCCTACATAAAGCCCTGCCCAGCCTCTAGTTTTGCACGCTGGTTTTTGATAATCACAGCTTTTTTTTTTTTTAACAAAGTTTTTATTAACTTTTCACTCCTGCAGCTTTCAGCAGCTCAAAGGAGAGTGGAGTGAAGAGAAATCTGTTAAATTGCTAACAACAACAAAAAAAAAAGACAAAAAAACAAAACAAAACAAAAAAATATAAAATGTCCTGCTCTAGCCTATATCTGTTGTGTTTGTTAGTTCTGTTAGTTTGAGAAGTTTTTTTTTATAAGACTAGCTTTGNCACAGCTTTTTTTTTTTTTACAAAGTTTTTATTAACTTTTCACTCCTGCAGCTTTCAGCAGCTCAAATGAGAGTGGAGTGAAGAGAAATCTGTTAAATTGCTAACAACAAAAAAAAAAAAGACAAAAAAACAAAACAAAACAAAAAAATATAAAATGTCCTACTCTAGCCTATATCTGTTGTGTTTGTTAGTTCTGTTAGTTTGAGAAGTTTTTTTTTTATAAGACTAGCTTTGGTAAATACTGGCTATAGTGAGGTTATTGTAATTATTAGGTTCAAATTTATTTCATATTTCTAGATGCCTAATGACCATCCAATAAGATAAATGTTAAGATGTTGGTTGTGCCTGGATGAAGGATATTTTTATTTTATTTTTTCTTAATTTTTATTTTATTTTTTGTTTATTTTATTTTTCAGTTTTCTTCCCCGAGGGATTGCCACCTTATTGTGGTCAGGGGGTTTGTGTGCCTCAGTGACACTAAGAGCTATACCAGCAGGAGCTTAGTCTTCAGGTGGGACACCCAAGTTGGACAGGTCTTAGGGTAGAGGCCTGACAAAGTGCAATCCATTTCTTTAGGTTGGGGGTTGGACACACAGCTAACAACAACCCAATTCCATGTAGATAACACTGTTATCAACAACAAAACAAGCGGCGAGCACATTTGAGACCATGGTGACACCCTCTATAGGGCACTCACACAGCGTCCCCACATCCTGCGAGCGAGCGAGCGAGCGAGCGAGCGAATGAGTGAGTGACCTTTATTTGTCAGCTCTACCTATGGCAAAAATGTGCTAGAGCATGATGTCCCCTTCACATTTATGACTGCCCCCTCATATATGCCTGCCTAGAACCGGGCTTGCTTGATATGCTTGATGAGGAAGAAGAACTATGTCACTATGTAACGGCGTGGAAACATTATAGAGATGTGGGTAGTTCCGCACCGGGTCTGTCAGCCTCTCTTCAAAAGTTCCTGCCATTGCTCTGACAGCGACTCCATTTGGTCTAATCTCACGGTCACCGTGTTCATTCGCACGAGCACCTCTAGTGGTCATGTCAATATTGCATCTAACTACATTAATTACACTAAAGAAAACTCACTTGATATCCCCCTAAATTCCACACACTGGACATTCAAGTATTTGATTTACCTGCATTTATTGTAGATGCTAAACATGCAGTTTTATATCTATGACAGTAAAATGACATATGTATTTCTCTGTCATTTTCATAGTTATTTCTCTTTGTTGTCATTGGTTGTCTTTATGATTTATTTTGCCCACTTAAACAGTTCCTGTTTCTTTGACTATCTAATGGACTGATCATAAGTCACTTGAATGCACTGTCATCCGTCATTGCAGCCTCTGTCAGCTGTCAATAAGCTGTCATCTGTCTGCTGCTTAGTCAATGTGATGTATCTTCTACTAAGCAGAGGATTGTGGGTCAGAATAGCCAGAACAGCATGCTGGCAGTCATATTGTAAAATGCAACCAGATGCAGTCAAACATCCTGGTATTTTTGGCATACTGTATTTGACATACTATACTAAATCTTTTTCTGGCATACCAAATAGTTGGTGATGGAACATGAGGGCTTCTAACTATGGTGGCTGATGTAAAAACATGTATGACCCTATCTAGAGCCAGTTTTTGGTTTGTCCATCCCGTGCTACTGTAGAATCATGGCAGTGCAACTTGGCGACCTCCATAAACAAGGACCCACTCCTTGTGTAGATGAAAACAGCTCATTCAAAGGTAAGGGAAACACAACAGTTCTTGTTTTCAGGTGATTATACACTAAAGAAAACATATTCATTACATTACATTTGATTTCTGCAAAACTGGACTGTCCAAAATCTGGCCCAGGGACAACAACCACACATAAAAGGTCATATATATACACAAATCAATACACAAATCCCCCTCTCAGGGTTCTGGACTTGGGATGAAACCCTCCATGCATTGTGAGAAGCTTGCTTGTCTTGATACCAGTGGCCTCTATCTCCTCCTTTGGCCAGCTTGATGACTGGCAGGACATACGTGTTGATGGCTCGGACCTTGCTCTTTCCATTCAGCTGACTTTTCAGGACCTGCCTTACTCTACGTAGGCATTTGGCTTTGGCTGACTTCCTTGCGACCTCCTCGTGGGTCCTCAAGGTTGCCTGCGGGACCCCAAGGCATTTGTAGCTGTCCTGAACATCTGCAATGTTTCCCTCTGGTAGTTAAACACCCTCGGTTCTGATCGCCTTCCCTCTCTTGGACAACATCCGACAACACTTATCTAGTCCGAATGTCATTGCTGTAGATCCTGGTGAGATGGATCAGTGAGTCGACATCTTGCTCACTCCTGGCATACTGCTTGATGTCATTCGGAAGAGGAAGTGACTGATGGTTGCTCCAATTCGAAAACTGGTATCTGTAGCCACTCTGTGATGAGTTGGCTGAGGGGGTTCAGGCCTATGCAGAACAGTAGCTGGGACAGTGCAACACCTTGGTATATGCCACACTTGATGGTAAATTGGGCATTCAGCTTTGAATTGAATTGTTACAACTGAATTTGAATTTTTGTATGTTCCTTTTGTATCAAGTTGACAAAAAAGAAAGAGAAATGTGTTTTTGTTTTTCTTATTTCTGACACAGACCCAAAAATCATAAGAGTTGAAGAATCACCGTTATACATTATTAACTTCCGTGATGATATCTGACTTTGCTGGCTTCTTGTCACTCAAGCTGAGAATCCAAACATATAATTATTATGTTTCCTGCTCGTTATTTATGGAACCCAGCGTGTGTCCCGCAGCATGTTATTACTTAAAAGTTGATGTCTGACTGATGCTTAATGAATGCTTTGCAGAGCTATAAGTGACAGAAGGTGGTTAATAATCATAAGGTTTAAACAGCAGCTATCAAAACAGTGTCACCAGCTTAAAACACATTTCTGTCAATGATTTGTTACATCATCTGAGTATGACTTTTGCTTTTCCCCACTTTATCTCTCTATCTTCTCACAAAGCTTCTCTCTTACTTCAATCTACAGTCACAGAAATATTCTGAGGACGCCATGTCTCTGACCTTTACAATCCTCCCCGCCTGCTTGTAATGTTGGTGATCTAAGAACTTAACTTTATTGCAGTCAGTATAAGTTTCACTGATGAGAACATTAGCTGCGTGCCCAAAATACAAAATATGAAATGTCTGTCCTGAGCAGCAGGGATGGGTCATTTTCTCCTTTGTTATTCTTATTCATTTTTTTCTACAATACAGATGACACATATCCACTTTATATTTTGCAAATACCCAAGACCCTTTTTACCCATTTTATTAATTTATTTAAGTCATTTTCTGATCCCTTGTCTGGAACTATTTGCCCAATTCAGACATAACAGAAAGTCTGGCAGTGAAAGATGTAAACGTACTGTACAAGCTGCAGTGGATTTCACAGCACTGAAGTCATTCTGTAGCCTGTTTCACCTAATAGTTCCCACAGTGAGTGTTTAAAAAGCTACTGATGAAAGAGGCAAAAATAGACTTAAAACAGATTATCTGATGGCAGTGTTAACAGAGGGGAAAGACTCGGTGTGACCCCGCACAGACACACATCCAGGCTGTGAAATTTTAACTGGCGTCTACCTCCTGGTGAGCAGAGTCCCATGGGATGTCACTTTGTTGGCTCTTAGCATCTCCTGCTTTTGCTCTGGGACGGGTTGTTACAGCTGCGAGCTTCTTGGCAGCAGCTCAGCTTGCAAAACGGTGAGAATTTTATATAGAATGAGCTGACTTTGTAGGATTCTCTCATATAAAAGAAATCTCTCAATCCTTCTCTTCTCTTCTCTTAATTAAATAAGAGGTCACGTAAGAGGCATGACCAGAGTGCAGAGCTGTAAACATGGTGTCACGGACAGTGAAAATGCCCGCTAAACATCATGAAAGAGTTTCTAATGGTAGAGTCACTTGCAGAAACGAGGGTCAAGTCAAGAGCTACGTTCATGTTACAACCTAACTGTTATGTACTGTATCTGCGGTTCATGCCAGTTAGTCTGAGATTCATGTTTTCTTCCTTCAAACAAGCTGCAGAAGCAGCAAGTCAAGGCTAGCCGATGTCTTCTCTCTCAGATGTGTCAGTTTGTAATGGGTATGCAGGAAACCAAACATGGTACTTTCTATCTTGCTATTCCAGTCTTTAATGATACACATCTACATCTATGTTGAACATTTAAAATGTCACTAGTATCTGAGCAGTGGCACCCCCACAAACAAAATACTTGGAGGCCAACATTACTGTCTATAAGAGGCTAGGGAACGCTCACTTTTTAAGCTAGCATGAAGGTAGTGGTATCCTGTGAAACTAGACAACCTAAGGCATCCACGTTGGCATAGCTTGTCATGAGGGGGGCGTAATGCTTCAAAGTTAAGCTAAATTTTGGTGAGGGAACAACTGACAAGGCCATTTTCAAAGGGGTCCCTTGAAATCTCACCTCAAGGTATCATAATGAAAATGGGATCTATGGGTACCCACGAGTGTCCTTGAAACTTAGGAGGGCTGGTTCCCAGTAAATGCTTTGTTCCTTACAATCAAAGTACTCCCTTCAAATTTAAGGACAATTAGCCTATTTGAGGAACAATGAACACGTATAAACAGATGCTCATTACATTCAAATAGGATTGGTGTGGAACTCAAAATATTAACTGCACCAGAATTACTCCTTTCACCCAGACGTCCCTCTCCCCAACAACGCTTTCCAGTTCCTTCTGGGGGATTCCAAGGTGTTCTCAGGCCAGATGAGATATGTAATCCCTCCAGTGTGTTCTGGGTCTGCCCCGGGGCCTCCTACCAGTGGGACGTGCCTGAAACACCTCTAACAGGAGGCGCCAAGGAGGCATCCTTATCAGATGCCCGAACCACCTCAACTGACCCCTTTCGACGCGAAGGAGCAGCGGACTCCGAGCTCCCTCCGGATGTCCGAGCTCCTCACCCTATCTCTAAGGCTGAGCCCAGCCACCACATGAAGGAAACTCATTTCGGCTGCTTGTATCCGCAATCTCATTCTTTCTGTCACTACCCAGAGCTCATGACCTTAGGTGAGGGTTGGGACGTAGTTTAACCAGTGAATCAAAAACTTTGCCTTCAGGCTCAGCTCCTTCCTCACCACAGCAGTCCAGTGCAGTGCCCCCATCACTGCAGATGCTGCACCAAACCACCAATCCATCTCATGCTCCATTTTACCCTCACTTGTGAACAAGACTCCGAGATACTTGATCTGCTTCGCTTGAGGCAGTAACTCTCTCCCAAACTGGAGGGGGCAATCCACCAGTTAATGGTAGAGTATGATGGATAGATGGATGGATGGATGTTGTGTAATATGTAACATTAACTGTAAAATAGGAAACTGAAGTATATCAATATGCAGTTCCTTAACTCTCCATATTGACATTCATTTCAGTTTGCCAGATCTTTGAATCTGCCTGCTCCGCTGAGTTCGAGTTGACTGATTTGTGGCATGAAACAGCAGTTTCTTGGTTAAAACAGAAAACAGCCAATGAGCGCTGTGGGGGGACTAATGATAAACCAATCAACAGCATGGGTGGGACTAACGTTGTTATCGAGCGCTGTCAAGCATTGTTAAGTGTGGTCAAGCGGTGCACTGGAACCAGTGAGAAATACTAACAAAAATGGCAAGTGCTTTAGAACAGATAGAGGCTATTCTAAATCCACATCTCCTCTCAGTGCTGCCTAAAGTTGTAGTTTGTTTTACTTCACTGTGTTTCACTCTGAATACCCTGGCAACACAGGTATTTGGCAGGGTTACACGTTAGTGTGGACGTGACATGATTTGAGATTCAGAAGGATATGTTGGTCTCTAGTTACTGTTTGAGAAAGATTAAATCCCCCTCCCCCACAGAAATCAGGTAGAGTGAACGCAGTGTCGGACTGGAGATGGAAACAGAGTGTAACAAAATGACAGTTGTGTCTGATATCAGAAAACACTTCATCAGCATATAGAATTCATGAAACATAGTGAGACAGCTTTTGGTTTTGGTGTGCCATCCTAAGATTTTCCAGAAGCTCAATCTGGCCTTCTCTATATAAAAAATCTGGGGACACCAGTGTATCTGAGCTGTTAAGTGTCACACCTCCTTCAAATGGATCTTAGGTTTGGAGCAGCTGTAATCGTTGTTTTTCATATAAAAACAGTGGATCAGTGACTGTGTGTAATATCTCAGTCTCAGTGAGAAGATGACCATTTGCTTGCAGCTCTGTATTTGACAGCCTTGGATAGCACACCATGTTCGATCTGTTTGCCGTATACTGCTGGTATTACAACTGAAGAGCCTGCGCACAGAGATCTATTGGTAAACAGCCGATGCTGTATTTCCTTGGGTGAAGTAGTGTTGTCAGTAAAGATTGTCTGGTCACTTGTGCAGCTGAACAGAAGCATCTCCTCCACCAGTGACCCATTCATCATAACACAGCAGCAGCAGGGGCAACATGGGAGGAATCTTAAAGGGCTGAATGAAGTATTAATCACATTGGTCTGTCTCTGTAAATGTTAAATTGAGCAGGTTAGCTGGAGGCCCAGCTGCACCGTTAAGTTTTTACAACAAAAGATTTAGCCGTTAAACTGTTTTCTTCATAATGCAGTAGATATTGAACTCTCCTACGTAAAAGTGAGAGCAGAGGAATGAGTCAGTAGGTGCATCGCTGATATTATTGAATCTCTTCCCTTTCCACATCTCCCTCTCGCACACACACCCACACATACTGTTCATGCACACACATGTTTATTAAGGGGTCATTACCAGAGGCTGACCTGATTAGAGATTTAAAAAGAAAATTGTTTTATGCCCTTCTCACAGCAGGAGCAACAAAAACAAAACAATATCATAATGTGCTGATGAATCAGAGTGGAGAGGCAGACGCACAATGATATGTTATGAATAAAAGATCAGATGCTGCTGTGAAGCACGTCTTCCTTCTCAATGTGAGGCACCTTTTTAGATATTCCTCAACGCACATGAAGGACCAAAGAGGTTAGAGACAAAAGTGTCACTGAAATTCACTGAAATTGAAAACAATTGGAGAGGACCATTAGTAAAGTAAACATGCTGTCAGACACGCTGATTTAGTCCACTGCAAAGTTTCCATTAATACAGTACATGCAGTCGGTTATTTGAGGGGGGACGTCATCCCCTTTGTTAGCAAAATGGCCAAAATGTGTCCTCGTGGTTATCCTGCCATCCCTCTCCATCCCTCCTTCACCCAGACACTGCTGGGAAAAAGAAATTCTGATGTTGTGTTCACACCAATTCGCATCGTGTCACTCGTGTGAGTTTGACTGCTAGAATATTTTGCGTTCTTTTGCTTCATACGTGCAAATGAATTTCCTTGAAAGAGGAGGGGCTTCCTCCTACCCCCCTTTTTCAGTCTGTCAGTCTGAGATCCTTTTTATTCCTGTTTCTGTAAAAGTAGGACGTGGTGTCATGGAGCTCGGGGCAGCCACAGACTGACAACATCAGCTTCTCCTCCATTTTTCTGATACGTCGTTTGCGTCATACGTCCTGGAGGATCTCAGTGCCAATTGGCTATCACGGTGTGAACTCTCGCAAATAAGCATATGACGCAGAATCGCGCTACTTGCATCAATGGTGCTGCTTAATTCATGTCACTCACGTCACGTCCATTGCGTCCATCATGCTGCCCAGCAAGATTCACATCTAATCGCGTCTTTTCATTGACGTTACATGTAATCCACTTGCGCGAACTGTTTTATTAGTGCTGGGTATGAACATATCATTAACATTCTAATGATATAAGTATTGTTTTTGTACTCTATTATTAACCAAAATGCGTCACAGTACAAAATGACTGTCACCAAGCCTTGATTTTAAGAAGAAGGCTGTCAAAGTTTGCAGCACGGTAGGCACACATGCTGTACTCTGGGCACTGCACATCACGAAAAATACACAGAAAAGCTTGAGGACACCTATTTTGTAGCCAACAAGGTAACAAAAACAAGCACACCCAACAACACGGTGCAGGAAGACGAGAAAATATTGTGGTAGAGCTGTGGTCCATTTGACAAAGTTAGCATTCCCGATTAGCAATCGACTTCACATGACAATGTTTACTGTGCTGACTGTGCTTGATTATGGTGATGTATTATCTATGAATGCACCCTCCCAGTGTTTGCATTCTCTGGACCCTGTGTATCATGGTGCATAGAGATGCATTACCAACTGTTAGCTCCTAACTCATCACTGTATCCTATATGCTCTGGCTGGGTGGCTATCTTTAAAATTTCATAGTCTCATTGGCATTCTCTTATTTACAAAGCTATTCTTGGCCTACTTCCAGCATATTAATGTGTGCACATTAAGCAAAAAATTTAAAATGGCTATGCTTTTCGTTCACAGAACATATTTTCATTGCCTATACCTCAGGTATACCGAGGGGAAAAGAACATTTATGTATGCAGCTCCTTGTATGCGGAATCATCTGCATAAGGAATTGGGAGCGGCAGTGGCTCAGTCCATAGGGACTTGGGTTGGGAACCGGAGGGTCGCCTGTTTGAGTCCCCGTCCGGACCAAAATATGGAGCGTGGACTGGTGGCTGGAGAGGTGCCAGTTCACCTCCTGGGCACTGCCGAGGTGCCCTTGAGCAAGGCACCGAACCCCCCCAACCGTTCAGGGCGCCTGACCAAAGGGCAGCCCCCTCACTCTGACATCTCTCCACTTTGTGCATGTATAGGTCCTGTTTGTGCATGTGTGTGTCTTTCAGACCTGTGTGTAATTGACAAGCAAGAGTGAAAACATTGAATTTCCCCTCAGGGGGATTAATAAAGTGAATAAACTTAACTTAAACTTAGAGACTTTGAACTTAACAATTGCATAGTGGAGAATATAATTGTAGCAAGTATAATTGTATAAGTAGCATGTTCATATTGACAAAAGTTGAAACAATTAACATTATATTTTGATGCACAATGCCAAGCCTCTTAGAACTAGCTCAAGTGGTTTACCAGTGGTGACCCGGTGGGTTTTACGAAGTTTTAAAAATACTGAAATTCGAGACTTTATTTGAAATTAGATGGAAACCCACTATCCCAGACCCTGCCTTTTTACGATTATATTAAGCCTTAAGCCTTTCATTCAGGGGAGACATAGACATATAGGGATGGACAGGGGAGTGGTGCCGCGTAGGACCAGAGCACAGTTGACAAGCGTTCGTTGATAGCTTGTCATCATACCTTTATGACCTTCAACATAGTATTTGTCGTCTGAATTTGGTGATGAGAGTTTAATATTCTGAAAGCCAAGACTTTTTTAAAAAAAAAATTAAAGTCAAACAAAACCCCAAAGTGATCCAAAATCAAGATGTTGCTCGTTTGTCTATGGGGCTGAAAACGATGGGTGTTGTTCAATGAAGTGAACCAGGTCTGTTCCACCTGTTAAAAATGAACGAATTACCTACTGAGCACATGCGATCCACTATAAAACACAGCTGTCAAACTGTGCTGAGAAAAAGTTGCACTTCTATCAATCACTGTAAGCTTCTCACCTGCTTTCACGCTGGCATGACTGAATCCTAGGAAGTCACAGTTCTCACTTGCTTACACTATGAACTTCATCTCAAACGTTGTTCTGGTCAACATTTTGACCACCTTTCTGTATCAGTGCACATGATATAGAGTTGCGAAGCAGGAGACATTGCCAGGTTCAGAAGTAGTTTTCTTTTAATTATATCCTAAAGTTTTAATCCTTAAGATGTCATTTCTGGTTGATATGGTGACTACCGTGGTCGCAGAAGAGCAAGTGTTGTATCTATTTGCAGCAGAGTCAAACAAACTTATGTGGCTCAAAAAATAATTGGCCTTTTTCCATCACGCCATGAGCAACTGGAATCTGAGTTCACGTTGAGCCTGGCGCGAGTAGTCTTCCACATAACAACAGGAAGAGTGAAAGGAGTTGGTTACTTTGCTGAGCAGTTGGAGGTGTGCAGCTCTTCATCTCGCAGCTCGCTGTGGCTGCTTCTTCTTTATAATTACTAAATATACTCCATATTTAAAACTGATCCCAAACAAATACAGATAATGGCTGCTGTCTTGGCTTACAGGCACATTTTTGATGACAGTTGTGGTCAGCGCTGTCCTCTTTGGAGAATGCAGCTGCCCTCTGAATCACATACTATTCTTTTTTACTTTCAGTATGAACTGCAGATGCCCTTACAAAGTATGTACTGTTACATGCAGTATGCACAAATAGTACCTCATAAGACTGCACCCTGAACTTTAACCCTCGTGCTCATATTTCTGTTACCCTGGAGTCAGAACAAAACAGCATTTGCTAAGCTACACAGAGGTCAACCCCGCAGAGCTCTGCTGCTGTTACTTTGCAGTGTTTGTAGTTTTAACTTTGAAGTATAACTGCATACATTGTAGATTCTAACATATTGTATTCATGACAGTAAAATTACATTTGCATTTCTCTGTCATTGTTATTTTCATAGTGATGTTCTTTTGTGGTTGGTAAACTTTATGATTATTTTGTTCACTTGCAATTCCTATTCCTGTCATTACTATTTGTCTTGTCATCAGTCACTCATCACTGTGGCTTTTGACAGTTGTCATCTGTTTGCGACCCATTCAATGCGATGTATCTTCCACTGCGCTGAGGATTGTGGGTCAGAGTAGCCAGAAAAGCATGCCGGCTTGCATCCTGCAAAATGCGGCCGGATGCAGTAGGACATCCTGGTATTTTTGGCATACTGAAATTGACATACCATGTATCAGGAGATGCTAAATCTTTTTCTGACATACAAAATAATAACTGACTAAAGATTTTCCTAGTCAACCAATAGTCGTCATTTAGGGCCATTAGTAGACTAGTTGCCCGCATGTTTACGATATTAATTGAAATATTAAATTGTATATTTTTGGCGGGGCAACACAATGGTTTGAGTTGAAGGTGTGAGAAAGAATAGTATCAGTAACATTGTTAACACTGTGCTACATTACAGAGAAATACAAAACTGTACTAATGAACCTTCATTAATATAGGCCTATATTTTATCTACAAGTGCACGTCACACACTGAGCGAGCCGCCTGTTAATGACGCTGTGGGCAAAGCAGTAATGATTGTGCTAAGTGGCTAATGGGCATGTAGCTACTTCCATGTTTCAGATGATACGTCATGTTTGTAGTCGACCAATGAAGATGAGTTTACATATCACCTTGGGTTCGTCCTTCACCTTCTCAAAATGATCCCACACTTTGGATTTCCTGCCCGACATGTTATTAACTAGCCTGCCGACTAATGAACTTTCTGGTTGACTAACATTTGGTCGACTATTAGGGGGCAGCCACAGAAATAATACGCCGGTGTGGTTATTGCAATGTACAGTCAGTTCCCTGTAGCTACTTTGTGAATACATTGAATGTAGCATAAAAAGTGTTAATTACGTGGTTTAATTTTATCAAAATCGTTAGATTTATAGCTCCGATGTTCCTTGACATACAGTTTTCTGGACAGTTTAACTATATTACAGGTTTATGTTGTAGCTATCAGTTTTAGCAAAGGGTTTATTTAGCACAAACAGATACACCCATTTTCATTTATTTTCTACATCATGTATTTTTTGTGTGTGTGCAAGCCAGGGAACGTCAGTCAAACTGGTGTTGGTTGTTTTGATAAGATATCTCAGTTTTTTAAATTTTCATAAATCATGTTTTTTTTTTTTTTTGTATTGTGTACTCAAAGGGAATATCAATCAGACTGGTGGTTTGGTCATTTTAAGAATGGATCTTATCTGTTTACAAATAAACATGAAATCATGCTCCATCTGTCAGTTTGCACAAAATTTTGAGTTCAGTGATTGAATGTTTCATATTGAAAACTAGTTTGCATCTTTCTTTACGTTATTAACATATTGTACAAAGGCTTGTACTTTTGACTCCTTCATCAAAGAGTCATACATTTCCAAACAGAGCTGATAATATTTTGTTCTGATAATTAAGTTGAGAGTTTCCTGTGCTTCAGCTGCGTGTCACTTTGCATCATACATAGAGAAAATAAATTAGACCTTTACATTCAGAGCCTTAGAATATACTGCATTAACTCATCCAACTCCCAAACTCCATGTTCAACGACAGGTAACCATAGCAACAGTTCTTCTGCTTACTGCCATGTTACAGTATGAGTTGGAACTGACCTAAGCATGGGTTACACTGACAGTTTCTTTTATTTCCTGCAACTCTTTTTCGCCATAAGCATGATAACACAGGTTGTACAAGCTAATACAAGTCTCCTGATATAAATAATAACCAACTCTAAGGAGGAAACTCTACTTTGCTTTGCATCGTTGAGCTTTTCATCTCCGCCTCTCCCATTGTTTCCATATATCAAGGCTATTTGTGGCGTACTATAGCTCACATAGGAAATTACAAAGTGCTGATGACAACTTGACTGGCACTATAAACACATTTAGACACAATTTAGCCCTGATGGTAATTTTTATAAACAACCATAAACGTCTCTAATAAGGGCTCATCTTTTCGTCTCTCTGCCTATTTATTTTACTCTAATTGTCTCTCCGTCTTTCTCTCCGTCTCGCTCTTTCACACACACACACACACACACACGCACACACACACACACACACACCGTCTGGTTGCATCAGATTTGGAGATAATCTGAAAAGAAAAAAAAAAAGATTCTCCTCTTGCGATTCCAGCTTTTCTCTTATTAGTATTTCTCGAGGATACATCAGCTGGTTCACACACAGAGCATGTGTTCTCTTCCAGGCAAAATCACTGAAGTATTGATTAGCTGTATTACATCCTCGCCGCTGCCACTGGGCCGACTCGGAGCGAGGCTGTTAGCTGATCTGTATTGATTAATGAGGACAAATGTATGGAGGATATGCTGCTACACCTAATAAATACTTCTCTTTTGTTGTCTCCCTCCCGCTTTCTTCATTCATTTTTAAAGCGTCTGAGTTTTGTGGGTTTGTGGTGAATATATACCCAGACACAGACACCCCTGCTGCATTTGTTTTATTACCAGCGCTTAAATGGGACGCATTAAAAATGACAAACCACAGCTCTGAGTTAAAATACTGGGGGGAAAAATTGACAGAAGGATAAACAAAGGGAAAAAAACAGGCATCAGCACTAAAACAGACACAAGCGAATACTTTTCTCCACTGGTCCAGCACTATTTGATATGTCTTTACTCCCAGAAAATAATAAATGTAATCACATTTATTAATATACAAACTAATACACAGTCACAAGTGCAAAACTAAACAGATACCCCACACTTCTTGCTGCTTCTGCTGCGTTCTCCGTCTGATGTCAGGGTAGAGTAATTAACATTTATCAATCTCCAAGAGAGACCTTTCCCCCACCAGGGGAGAATGATGTGTTACCTGCCATGGTCTTCACTTGCCCACTGCACGGCTCCCTCACCCATTACCAACAACAGGCAGTCAGGGAAGGAGCTCTGATGAAGGCCGAACTGTCATCAGCTACCATTATACGCTGTAGAGCAGGTAATACTGAGTGACCGGCCAATTTGATGTGGCGGTTTCTACTTGCAAAGTTCACGACCAGCGATACAGCCATTAGATCTAATGTGCACCCACATGAGAAATGATATGGTGTAAAGAAAAAAAGGATGATTATTACCATTCCTGAATAAAAAGTAAAAGCCGTACTTTATGCTCATGCTGCCGTCAGTGTAGTTAATGGGTCTACGTTTCAGTAGTATAATGAACTATATATTGTAATTGAACTATGAACTATGTATTGTAGCTGTGCTTTGTTTTAAATAGAAGAACCACACAGTCTACAAGAAGAACATGTTCGATTGGAAGCTGCATTGCATGTATCTGAATGTGATGCAGTTGCCTTTGTTTCATTCCTGTAGTCCTGCATTCTTCTTCACACACAGCCAATCCACTCGTGTATAGTCAGGATAATGATAAATAATTGAATCAATAACCAAAGACCGCACAGCCTGCCAGCTTCTACCAAGCGATCTCTGGCCTCAAAAGTTAAATAGTAGCTTCAAGGCCCCTGAAAACATGCTTTCAGATTTCAAGAACTTCTCTGTAGCATAAAATATACACAACTAAATAAGCAAAAAAGTTAGAGTTCAGAAAAAAAAAAACATCCTTAGTTTTTGTTTATTAAAATATTCTGCTTCATCAGGATCAGTGTGGCTTGATCAGATTTGCTTGTGGCCTGGATACAAGAGCGAACAAACCCACAACTGCCATCAAATCTGTTTTCAAATGCTGCTAATTCTGGTTGGAGGTTAACGTTTTTTTCAACTGAGCCCCACCCACTTCCTCTTGTACTCCACCCCCATTTTGTAGCAAAAACGTCTAAAATGACATACCCAAATTAAAATGACTGTAGCTTCTGAACCACTCTGACTACATGCATGCATAAGGTCTTGCCAGAAAGAAACCTCCCTGAAGTTTCTTGTGAAAGTGTCAGAAAGTAAGAGTAATGGGCCTTTGAAGTCAGTAAAAAACAAATTGAAGATTTTTCCCTAAAATAAAATAAAAAATGTGTTTCAGGATGAATAACTGTCTGTGGCTTCATCTGAGCAGGTAAATGACACTGTGGGGCTGTAGGCACACTATCAATGAACATTTGTTTCAAATTTGAAGAAGATTGCACAAAGTATGACCATTCTACAGTGTTTTTTCCATGAAAAGATCCAGGCGGAGCTTCAAAAGACAAGTCGGTCACTCGGCTTCAAAACAGTACTGGCAGTTATCAAACAATACTCAGCCAGCTTCTAACATTGTACCATATTGATATCAGGTGTGATTATGATAGCTGATGTTGTTTATGACACAGAAACACCATAAAATATCACCAGAATAAAGCCATATGAAATGTGAAAGTTATGATCCCACTTTCTAGATGGTGTATCTCAGCCAAAAATAGTGGTAGGAGTGAGACTGTTACCTTTTATAAAACAGCTATGTCCCTGCTAACGGATGCACATAAGATCTCGAGTAATCCTTTAACTTATCCCGTCGAAAAACGGCATGACATGACTTGTCACCACTCATCGCGATTTTGGACTATGTGTGTTTAGGCTGCTCTGGTGCAAAATACATAAGAAATAAAAGAATTTGAAAAGTCGAGAGCTTCCTGAATCCGGCATTACCAAACATCACATGGTTTGATGACGTAGTGTGCCTGGGAGATACCATTTAACAGAGGAGGAGGGAGCAAGGACGACAGCGCCCTGGTGGAGTTAGAGATTAAACCAGTGAGAGCAGCACAGGCAAAAACAAACAAACAAAAAAAAAACAGAATTCTCTCGTGAAATAACCAGCTCTTTTTAACTTTCCCAGAAATTGTGTGTTCATATGTCGGACCTCATCGCTGGTAGCAAAGTAGGTCATTGGAGGTATACTATGCAGGTGTTTGAACAGTAATGCCAGCAAAAATAAAATTTAAAGTCAGCCCTGGTTTCACTATATTTATATTGTTTCAGCACTGTATCTGTGATTAAGGTAGATTCCTCGTGGATGTGTGCTGCTTATGGTCTGGCAGCGTATGCACATAACGAAGCCTTAAAGAGGCGTATACTGCTTCCCGTGCAAAAGTTGTGATGGCACAGGCCATTTTTTTCCCCCCGTAAGTACATTTTTAGTACGGGTCCCATGCCCTCTCTAAAAAGTCACGACCACACCTGCTCCTGTGCCCAGAAACGTCCCAAATACAGCAAAATAATAAAATATAGGCAGAGGGCAGAGTCTCTGCAGAAAAATACACTGCCACACACTTCTAGTGGGTCATAAGTGATGATTGAGAGAGATTGCTTTTGTGTGAGATGAGCCTATACTTTTTTTAAGGAGAATCCTGCCTTTCAGTAAATAGGGTCTTTAAAGGGATACTTTGCCAATTTTCACCAGCTTTGTATCATAACAATGTGGGTAGTGTGTGTAAATGAACTGTGGTAAACTTCCTTCCATCTTACCAGCGCCCAGATATAACTGCTCATCTCCCAGCTCAAATCTACATTTGCTGTCCCTAGAGCTGTTGCTTCAACACATATCATACTTGTGCATTTTCGTATGTCTGCCACCAGAATGCAGAGTACAGAAGCGGATCAAGAGAGAGAGAGCAGCCCTTTTTCCTCCTCAAACTTGGACGAAACTCGTTAAACTAGGCAGTACTGATCAAAATAAACTGCTGATTTCTCACCTAAAATCTCTTCAGAAGCATATTTTAGTGCACTGTTTGGCTGTAATATGAGAATTTGTGAACAGGAAGTAGGCACCATTCTGTTCCTTGTATTGTAGGTTTTCTACGTCTTGAGCAAAAGCAAATGCCACGGCCCTTTTCCTCTGCTTTCTCTGGTCATGTATGTTGGGATTCACAGGACCACAGATGGTTTATCATTTGGTAAAATCATCACTGGACAATTTAAAGGCTTTTTCCTCTGCATGCTCTTTGTCTTCAAACAAAGAGGGCTATGCGACACCCATCTCCACAGGAGATCTCACCTCACACCTCAGTGAGACTCAAGTCCCAAAACTTGATTGGACAAGACCTTTTACAGTGACATGTGACTCTGT
>NC_065514.1:16544361-16598591 GCF_006386435.1 Epinephelus moara | reverse complement strand
ATTTATTGTTAATTAAGTCACATTATTTAACATAATTATTAATTATTAATAATAATTATTAATTATTTCCGATAGCCAATTTAACCCCAACATATTTGGTGCCTCCGTGTGAAGCCTAAGGTGTTGACCCCAACATTTTTGGTGCCGCCATGTGAGATGAATATATGTTGATTCACAACATGTAGCACCAATTTCAATAGTATCCACATATTTCTACTGCATAGAAACCTGGTTCTATATAAAGACCATTTTCTCAGCAGTAATACACTTCTTTAAGGGTGTTAAAATCATCCTATACCACCCTGTTTGACAGCACCACATAGTTAGCTCTATACGAGATAGTTTCAACCCTTAAGTGAAGCTAATGTTTGTATGTCATAATATTAGCACTGCATCAAATATTAAAACCCAAGACTGTTTGACATGTTTTTTTTATGGCTGCACTTATTCATCAAATGGAAATATTCTAGATGTCTTGAGCTTCAGTTGTGCCTTCACCCCTACAGTCAGCCTGACATGGTTGGTATCTTTGGAAACTTAAGAATGTCCACTGGAATTTCAGTTTAAATGATGTTTGGCTGCACAGTGGGAGTTCGTCATGACTGACCCACTTGCACACCACTGCTCGTGAAGCAATCTGATGCAAAGTACAACAGAGAATTTCACGCTTGGTTCCTGCCTCTGATTGACCATGCATATTGGCAATTATGTCACAGCTTTGTATGTACAACCCTGATGTCTCTCGCACGCACCATGGTACCTTCATGTTGCACTTTGTGGTGTGAAGCTCATAAAGACAGTACATCTGATGCTGCTTGGAAAACCCTGGATTGCAG
This sequence comes from Epinephelus moara, assembly GCF_006386435.1. Taxonomy (NCBI): domain Eukaryota; kingdom Metazoa; phylum Chordata; class Actinopteri; order Perciformes; family Serranidae; genus Epinephelus; species Epinephelus moara. The sequence goes on along the minus strand of NC_065514.1, from coordinate 16,597,755 downwards.
TAGTTTCATGAACTGAATGTTTATTTACAGAGCAGAACTTATTATAATTATCATTTCTGTTGTTGGTTAATGAGCATCAAAAGGTCGAATTCAATGCTCTCTTTGTCACACTGATCAGCACAACAAAAACAAGACGTAGGTGAGCAACCAGTTCAACCAGAATGAATAAAACAAAACAAAAAAACTAAACATAATGTGGATGTGTGATAATTATTACCACTGGTTTTATTGATTTCCCAAAGACTCCCACAAATTTACGCATAACTCTGATACAAGCGATTCGATAACAAAGAACAACATTGTAAACCTTTGGTGGCTTCCACAATCAAATCACCACATTTGAGTTTAATTAATGTATATCCACCAGAGGAGCACCGAGCTTTGTGTAAAGAAATAAAAGAGAAACTGCATTAATTAAACAGCCTAGCAAGGGTATCATTTTTAGCCACTAAGTACACATCACCTCTGAATTACTGTATAATCTTCCAGCCAGTAAATTATGTCTCCAGACTGATTCTATACACCTTGAGACGGAGACTAATGGTTGGCTTCAATTAAAAAGTGCTTGATGAATCATTGTCATAAAGTTATTCACAGAGTCATAAAAAGAAACTTCATATTTTAGAACGTTAGACAGGAGGAGATAATCATCTGTGTTTGATTTGTATGCAAGGCAAGTCAGACACGCTGACAGTGTTACTGCAACTACAGGGGTTGGACAGCTACCTGGAATGTATGTTAATGATGTTTCTACAGCCTGACAGTATCATGAAAGTGGTTGCCCCCTGCACAGGAAGGAATACTGATTGTTTCCTGATCACACAGAATGTGAAAATGGGAAAATAATCTGCTGACATACGTATCTAGTGATAGATCAGCGTTGTAAGAGAGTTCTCCCAGAGCCAAGATATTTACTTTTTCAGCCTTGTGACACGGAGAATAGTGCTGTTATTCGCTCAGGTGGTTAAAGCCCCTTTAGTGTCTCTGTAATCCCACCCTTTGCAGCACCGCCAAACAGCAGCTCCCCGTTGCAGTCCCTTGCTAAGTGGGAGAGACAGCAACAGATTGCCCTGCAGCCCATTTACCTGCAGTGCTAAAGGCCTGCGTGATCCACTCAGAGCTATTTAGAAGGCTAACTGCAACACACTTTGCCTGTAACCTCCAGTGCAAATCAGCGATGCACTTCCAAAAATTGAATCAATTACCTTTTCAATTACGTCTCAGCTTCAGTGGTAATTGGTAAACATTATCTCTGATATTACAAGGGGCACTTTGATTCCTGAGCCAGCCATGATTAAAATCCATGTATACACGGAGTGCTAAATAGATTTGTGAGGAAAACTGGAAACGTAATTCTGTTATATTTCACTTTTTATGCCTCCATGCCGGTGACAGCTTTGGCTGGAGGCAGTCTGTTTCCAGGATGTTTGTGCATCTGTATGCAAGTACCGACATATGTCTCTTAAGTTCTTTTGCAGGTGATATCTCAGGAATGCCTTGAGGGAATTTCTTGCAATTTGGCACTAACATCCACTTGGACTGATTAGATTTTGGTGGTCAAAGGTCAAGGTCACTGTGACCTTGTGTTTGTCTTATTCTCACAAATGCGATATTGCAGCAATGCTTTGAGATAATCCACATTTGGTGCAAATGTCCACTTGGACTCAAGAATAAGCTGATTAGATTTTGAGGTTTAAAGGTCAAGGTCAGTGTCACCCCATGTTTGTCTCATTCTCTTGAATGTGATATCGCAGCAACATTTTGAAAGAATTTCTTTACATTTGGCACAAATGTCCACTTGGACTCAATGATGAACTGATTAGATCATGGTGATCAAAGGTCAAGGTCACTGTGAACTCCTGTTTGTCTCATTCTCGTGAACATATCATTGCAGCAACGCTTTGAGGGAATTTAATAACATTTGGCACAAAGGTCCACTTGGACTCAAGGATGAACTAATCAGATTTTGGTGGTCAAAGGTTAAGGTCACTGTGACCTCGTGTTTGTCTCAGTCTCATGAACATATCATCGCAGCAATGCTTTGAGAGAATTTCTTTACATTTGGCACAAACATCCACATGGGCTCAAAGATGAACTGATTAGATTTTGGTGGTCAAAGGTCAAGAACGCTGTTAGCTAGTGTTTGTCTTACTCTCGTGAACATATCATTGCAGCAGCGCCTGGAGGGAATTTCTTACAATTTGGCACAAAGGTTCACTTGGACTCAAGAATGAACTGACCTCACAAAACACATTTTTGGCCATAACTCAAGAATTCATTCACTAATTATGACAGTTTCACACAAATGTCTAATAGGATAAATTGATGACATGATAACATTTTAGGCTCTAGTTTTGCAGACCGGGCAAGGCGGAGGCCAGGCCAGGCGGATTTTGCAAGTTTGGCACACTGTGCGCCTGGCGCAGCTGCTCCTCTATCCCACCTCCGTCCCTCCTACCGGTGCAAGTCGGAAAGAGGGAGGAGAGAAGGCGTGGAGTGGGTTTTACACACATCACACCAATCAAATGAGCCCCTCTCCTCGCCCTTAAATGCGCCGCGCGAAGGCGTAATGAGAGTTTACTCAATTCGCCATGGCAGAAGAGAGCAGCAGCGTCAGACGGCCAAACTTCTCCCAGGAGGAAACTGATGTTTTGGTCCGGGAGGTCCAAGCTCGCAGTGTCCGAATATACGGAACTGCGAGCAGACCTCCACGGGCTGATGATGCAAAGGTAGCCTGGGAGGAGGTCACCACAATTGTAAATCAATGTTGCGTTTCTCTTGTGTGCGCGCTGTCTCTTTCTTTCTCGCAGTCTCACTCGGTTTCTTTTCTTTTGACTTTTCTAAGATGACAGATGCTGAATATATACTCCCTATCTGATGCTGTGGCTGTTTGTGGTTGGCTGAGAGGGATGTGAACTCAGTTTGCAACTGTGTTAATCAAATCAGGTTGGGTTTCCATTACGCGTGCCAAACGTGCCAAACGGTGCCAATCCCCTTTGATCTGACATCAGATGTGACGGGACAGTCGATATAGAGATACATTTATGTGCTGATTGCAGATAGTTGCATTGAATAGTGTTTTTTTGGCTATTTATTGCATTGTTAATGTGCCTGATATTCTGGAAACCCGCCTGTGAGGTTTTGGTGACGTGTGCGCACTGTCCGCCGGTCAGCCAAACTTCGGCTTACACCGGCTGCGCTCCCCCTGCGTTGACAGTAGACCTGGTTTCAGTTGGCGAGCTTTTAGCGCACCTTCGGCGCAGCCTTTTGGCACGAAACTGTCACTGCGCCAAGCTGGATCTGTCGACACAAAACTAGCTCTGCGAGGGGTTTGCCACCCTGCCCTGCGCCAGGAAACTAGAGCCCATTATCTCCAAAAGGTCAAAGGTCAACTTCACTGTGACATCATAATGTTCTGCAAAAACAATTTTCAGGCCATTATGCAACATCATGACTCAGGAACAAAAGAGGAGGCATGGGTGGACTGGCCATCTGGAGGTTCTGGAGAATCACAGAACGGCCGGTACTCCAGGACGGCCGACGGCCGCCACGCAGTTATCCCCGTTTTTTTTTTTGTTTGTTTGTTTTTTCCTTTTTCTCCCTGATAATCTACTGTTCCATGTCCAGTCCGCTAGGTGGCAGCCTTTAAATTGGATGCCAGCCAGCCCATAGATATCTATGAGCCGGCCGGCCACCAATCAAATTGAAGAAGAAGGAAGCGCATACCGTATGCGCACCAGTTGTTGTGGGCTGGGCCGAGTCAAAGTCCAGGGCTGTTTTTTAGTCCCAGTCCACCCCTGAGAGGAGGCATTGGGTAGCTTTGTAGCTTCTTTGCAGCAACATCCATATTTGAAACATTGTCTATTATCGTGGCTGTAACTTTGTGTTCTTTCAGAATCAGCTTTCTGGCCGTGCATATGAACACATGCAAGGATTGTGACTTTGGGTACTTGTATGAGTCCACTCTCTTCACTTATTATTCCAGGATGACACCAGAACAGAGGGACTCTTGTTTCTCTGGTAGTCCACCACAAGCTCATGGCTCATTGGTTCTGCTGGTATTGAGTTTCAGGTGATTATCGCTGCACAATGTGATGAAGCTCCCTATTAGTCCTCTGTACTCGTCTGTAGTCTCTAATTGAAGACAGTGTGTTTCTCACTGAAGTATTCACTGGAATCATGTCAATACAGTGATAACGACCAGAGCTCCCTTGTAGAAGAGATCTTGTATCTCAGTGGGACCTTCCTTAATAAATACAGGATAAATACACCTTTCATTTCCCCAAAAAAAACCAAAACGCTTAACACCTTTTATTTAATTTATATGAGTCTGGAAAGACCTGGATGTAAACTACAACTTAACTAGTTACATAGAACAGGAGGTGCTAATTCTAGTTCTTTAAAAAACCAAGTTCATGGTGAAGCCTCATGTGAAGTCATTTAAGTCCCAAAGACCCTGGAAAGTTGGCAGAAAGTTGAGTATTTAGCATTTCTCTGTCACATGCAATATTCACAACTAAGCGATCAGTGATCACAAATCTTTTTTGGGATACAGGGCCCCAAATGATGCACAGAAATATGTGGCATCACCTTTTTCTGGATGTGCTCTACCCAATTAGAACCAGCGAGAAGAGCACAGAGACAAAAAAAACATACAAAAACCTTTAGAGGGAAACAACAAAGATAGGACCCCATCGCTCATAGTAAGGAGCTAATTGTTAAAATATGTTTTCAGGGCCTTCCATGCCTGGCACCATTTTACATCCCCATTACGCTAATCCAGTCATGATCCCATCCCGAATGATGACTACAGACAACACCACTGTCTTCACATTATCCTCTGATGTGTGAGCAACACCATTGACAGATAATGGACATATTCCATAAAGCTATGCTAAAGTCGAAAATTTGTGTTTAGAATTTGTGTTTCTGTTTAGAAGTGGTGAATTTTCAGCTAAAAAAAATGTCATTGCAAATTTCCGATTCGTCATTCATGTGATTACCACGCATCAGCTTGGAGGGCTAATGTGGCTTGTATACTATGTCACATGAACTTCATTGTCACCCTGAATGTCCCACCAAACCCCATTCAGACTCTTGACTATAATAGTTCTGAGTCAGATTCAGCTCTACTATATGAGTCCCTTTCTCAAGTAGATTTACAAAACATGTCCACTCATAGAGAGGCAACCTATTTCGAGACACTATTGGTGGATGCATCCTTGGATGGGCATTCTACCTTCATCCTACATCTTGAGGCAGAGCAAGAGGCCCTCACAGACAAATGAAAGGCTAAAGACAGCAGAGAAGGTCAGTTAAGTGTTTGTGTTGTTGCTGCATGTGAGGTGACCTCACATTTGCACGTACACTTGTGATCAATGTTGTCACAGCGTGTTCCTGACCATCTGGGTTTTTTTTTTCTGCAGTCAGATCCTAATCTGTGTCTTGGGTGGACTTTTTTTTTTATTATATGGTCACACGCTGATTTCAGTGCAGTTACCTGAGATGCATGTTAATGGTCTCTGAAATCATACCTACTCTCATAACAGATGGTTGGGAACATGGGAAGGTTTTAAAATGTATGCAGCTGCGTCAACAGAGCAGAGAAACTAAATGTGTCCTGCACCACAAACGCTCTCAACGGGAGATATTACTGGGGAAAATAGCGTTGCCATGATTGTGTCAGTTTGTCCGGACAGGTTGATACAAGCCCGCTGTCAACCACACTAATCATCACATTAAACGGCATCAGGTGAAATGTCTAACTGTGGAAGCAATGGCCTGCCAAAGTGTTTACCCTTCAGTCCCTGGACATGTCATTGTGACATATGAAAGTGCTTAAACTCAAGGAGGCGGTGGAGCCGTTCAAGATGAGGTTGGAGAGGTGTTCAAATGCAGGAGCAGCATGTTTGTAATGAGAAGAGAAGAGGGAGCACTGCAGCAGCATAAAGAAAGAAGAGCTCTATTGCACATTAAAGTGTGGGATGTTTTACAGAGGGTAATAAAGCCCCCGGCTAATCACATTCGCCAGGAGCGTACTATCCTTCAACCAAAGACCATGTACAATCATCCAGGTTGAGCTTAATAAACAGAATATATCTTTCTTTTTTTCTGGCATGAGCGAAAAGAGGATGAACAGGGATTTTTTTTTTTGACATGGCAGTAATAGATTTTAAGTGCGTCTCTCATCTCGTCAGAATGAAATGTAAATTACTCTGATACAGTCATGCTCGATCTGCAAAAAAATGTGCATTGGCTGTTGCTTTTGGAGGCTAGTTTTGTCACAGTTTAGAAGAGGAAACATTGCTTAGGAGCACTGCAGTAGTGAGATAAAGGGTTAAATTTGATATGTAAGCTAATTCAATATCAGGTTAATAGCTTCTTTGCACATGACGTCAGAGGGACAGCAGGCAGCTGTAGGCAAAGACTACCAATACTGTACAAATGCCTGTGATTTGGGCTTTTCCTGTTGATCAAATTGGGAAAAAACAAGGGTCACTATGCTGTCCCGAAAACTAGGATGTGAAGGGGAGAGGTTAAGAAATAAAGGATGTGGATCAAAAACCTCTGTCTTCAGTCTAGAGGAGTAGAGTCAACTAATGTCAAACGTTAACATTGAAGCGTTCCATTGAACGTTGAAATGGTTTTACAATGTGATGTGACAACTTCTCTGTGTTTTCAACAACAACCCAGATTTTTTTACAGAATTTCTCACAATCTTTGGGAATGGTTGACCTAGTAGCAGGGTTTCCACGGTTGTGGAAAACATTTTGGACAAGTCATTGAATTTTGTTGTGTAATGTGTGTGTAATGACATTATTACAGTAACCATCCATGGATAACTGTCCAGATAATGTAACATAACAGCATGTTTGTTTTTTGGAGCTGACAACATCATGTAGCTCTAATATGCCCCAGTGTGTGACATTTTGTTTACCATCACGTGTGATTCTTCATTTTCTCCCAGTGTTCTGTCTCTCTCTTAATGTTTGCCAGCTAGCTGGAATTTCATTTGAATCTGATATTAAAAATTGCCAGGCAAGTGGGGCAAGAAAAAATGACTATGGTTCCTTGAAAAGTCATGGAAAAGTATTGAAATTTTGTCCATGAAAATGTATCAGTTGAATATAGTAGCTAAGGTTAGCGAATATTAGCAAGCAACTTTAGCCTGATCGCGGTGCATTACTTTTCAAATGTGACCTGTGTGTCATATTCTGCCCTAATGAACCATTTGCAGCTGGTAGATGGTGGTAACAGCAAGGATTATTCTCCTCATGGAAAATCTTTTGTAACTCTGGGATAAATAGCAAAGGACAGCGGTGGTAAGTCACCTCTTGTGGACAACCTGCTCTTGTTCTATCTCATTGAAAATCCTCTGTAGCTCTGAAAATTACCCTAACATTGCTTAAATAAAATGAAAATAAGAGACTGAGACAGTTCGCGGGAGCCTTTTTTGATTTTTATATATTTTGGGGTTGCAGCCTCTCTCCTACGCACCTGCTGTTTTTGGGTGTGCTGAGATTTTTCCACAAATTTGTGCTAATAAAATGGCTATCGCTGCCTCTCTCTCAAAATTACAGTGTCCAAAACGATTAGAATTGAAACCAAAGAGGTTTCACAGACTGAACTGTTAGCATTTTTTGTATATTTCATTTTTACAAAAACATTCATATTTAAACACTGCATTTAGAAACACCAGAGGGAAACCAACCATAGAAAAACATTATATCTCTGTGTTGAACATATTACAGCACTTAATGGAGCGACAGTAAAACGTACCTGGGATGAATAGCAAAGGACAACAGTGATAAGTCACCTTGTGGTGACTACACGCTTATGCTCTGTCTGTAAAGGCAGCTTCATGCCAGAGCTTAGATCGGGCCCAAAAAATCCAGCCTGACCCCACCCGAGCCCGTGCATGTTCGGTCCGAGCCTGGCCCGGCCCGTCCCTTTAACTGTAATTATGAGCCCGAGCCCAGTTTAAACCCGACATTATTTTTAACGATACGAACCTGGACATTGAAGGCTGACTCTCGTCTTTCTTTCCATGGCAAGCCTTCATCATGTGCCTCTCAAGTGTCGTGGTCCCCGTCTTTTTGCTGTCATATACCAGCATCGTGCTGCACTTGGTACGCCCAACGAAGCCAACACACACGTTGTCACCGTCGACAACTCACATGTGTGCAGCCAGTGGCGCCGTCAAGGGGGGGCCGCAGCCCCACCCCCCCAGGCCGAGGATAGTGGCGGGAAATTACGGCCCGACCGACCCAGGTTCGGGCTCGGGCAGAGAATCTAAGCTCTACTTCACACTAGTGTTAGCTAACAGCACACAGACAATGTTGACTGCTGTCAAAAGTCATAAAAACAAATATTTAACTTAATAAAAAAATATGGCGAACAATGAAAGACAATGATTATACAAACAGATAAAGACAGCTCATCTTCTGCGTGCTTTTTCAGTTAACTTCATATTTGCCCACGGACATCGACCCAATAGTGTTTTGACAGCAGGTGGCACTGTTGCTCCCTCAAACTGAATATAATCTGAATTTAAAGCATCTCAACAGCAGAGATATATCTTAGACCCATAAAATGAAAAGAAAGATGGCACCCCTAATGGCACTGTTATCAAATTTAGCTGGATTTAACCTAGACCTTATGTCACTCAAGAACATTTACTCACTTGGCCAAAACAAGTTGGCAGTCGTTAAAGTCGTGGACCTAACCACACTCAATATAGTTATAGTTAACTGCTTTAATCAGCTCACTACTAATGTTAGTAATGTTAGGAGGTCTGGAGGATGAGAAGAAAAATCACTTTTCCTTGTTTTGTATGGATCACATCCAAAGTTAGTTTAAATTTTCTGATGATACCTGCTGCTTGCAGGTTCATCTAACCTTTTCAGTTAGTCACGATTTTCTATATCCAATTCATGCAGTATTTGGATTTATCCCTTTCATCTGAATTTCACGTGTCATAACAGTCACATGATTGCAAACAAGCTGTTAGTGAAGAAATAATAAAACCCAAGCCTGACGTGGTTTCTCTCAAAGAAATGAATGCTTAGTTAATTTGAGTTCATCAGTCCAGGCGTTTGTCACCTAAATATCACCCAATACTCAGCTTAAACCTCCTTTTCCCTCTTTAGCCAGGATAAAGAAACAGTCTATGTACTAAAGAGGCACCGTCAGCTCATTAGCTAACAAGTTACCATGCAACCACTCACCATGTCACCATGACATAAATGCTGCCAGCCCAGCCTATTGTTTAGTCAGCACGGCGGTGACACAATCACATATGAATGTATTTTATGATTCATTTGGCTCTGGAGGACTCGGGGCAATTAAGATTCTCATTCATTACGGAGAGCATCCTGCTGAATAGTAAATAGAGGCTCTTGGGGGAGGAAGATGAATCAGGTTTCCTGCTTCAGACTGACAAAAACACAAAAGCAAGATTTAATCAGACAGTTTATTCAGCATCCCGTGCAATTATCTTCACTGGCAACACTTTACCTTTCACTGCTTCTTTTCAATTATTTCAGCTTGTGTACTAATTTATAGATTTATCGACCTTTGTGCTTGATTTAATATTCTAAAATTCAATTATACATTCTCGGTAAAACATTCAATTACAGAGGTACAAAGCACATCAAATGTAGTTACTTTTTGACTTTTATCTGTTTGTCTTGTCATCTGAAATTAATCACATCCAAATATTGTACATTATACACTGAAATAGTGCTATGTTGTGCACTAGTGTAAAGTTGATTAAGGCTTTTTGATTTTAACTGGAATAATTCCCCATATGTCCTTATAACTCAGGACTCTGATGCAGGTTAACATCCTGCAAGAAATTGTCTTGTTCATTTGCAACCTTGCAAACTTTACACTTTTAAATTGTGCATTTAAATATGTAGACAGCCCATCAGTGTTCTCCACTGACAAGCGGGGCATTTTTAGCCTTGCTAGCAGCATGGCTCTGGGGACGCTAATGTCAGTTGATATGTTTGCCCACCACTTTGTTCTACACTTAAATACCTAATCAACTACCAGCTGGGTTGCTGTGGAATTATATTCAGTCATGGTCCCCAGAGGATGAATCCAAATGACTTTTGTGATCCCCTGACTTTTTCCTCTAGTGGAATATCTCAACATCTCATTGATGGACTGACACAGAATTTGGTAGAGATGTTCATGATTCCCAGATGATGAATCCTACTGACTTTGGTGATCCTCTGACTTTTCCTCTTGTCCCACCTTGAGGTTGACATTTATAGTTTTGAGTGAAATATCTCCAAGACTATTGAATGGATTGCCATTAAATTTGGTGCAGACATTTATATTCCCCTCGGGATCAATTGTAATAACTTTGGTGATGCTCTTACTTCTTATCTTATGCCATATTCAGGTCAACATTTTAACACGTGTCATAACTGGATGTGACACGAGCTAACGTCAGCGGCTAAATCAGTTTGATTGCATTGTTTACTATTAGACAGTCCTAACTGCCCATAAGCAACACAACGCAGCATGCTGTTTTGAGCTGAGCTGTTGTCAGACTCCCCTTTCTATTTCTACTCTGCTGCTCGTGTTGGAAGTACCATAATTGATGAGGAACTGCTGATTCACGAGTTTCAAATGAGGAATTACCTTCAGGATACCTCCTTATTTTACTACAAAAACCTAAATAAGTTGGCACCTGGGTGCAGGGAGATCGCCAGGGCTGCTAGATTTTGTTAACTCATCAGCCAAGAAAACAATAATAATCTGTGAGTGGCTGATAGATTTTGGAATCCATCAGCCACAGTGGCCGGTGGACAAAAATGTTAATTTCCAACCCTGCAGGAAGATGAATATTTCTTTTGAGAATTGTGGGGGTTCCTAGCAAGCTAGCTTGTTTTATAAAGTGGAGATGGTGTTATGATGTAGTGTGGGAGCTACAACAATGATATCTATAAGTTACATGTGATAGTATTGTTGTGAATGTGAATAATAAGGAAGTATGTACTCACTCATCTTTTCAGTGGTTACTTTAAGACCACAGCTGCAAAGTAAGTGTTTTGTTTACATGATGTGACAGAGTTTTATGTTTGATGGATCCAGTGCAGACAGAGAGCGTACGATGTGAGGCAATGAGATGCAATAATCTGACACTTGCATCCAGTTAGGACACAGTGTAACTTGTCCAATACTTTATGACCAGATACCCGAAAAACTTATTTAAATTACCATCAGCCTGAGCTGTACTTTGTGGTTAATGCTAATTAGCAAATCACATGCCAACATGGTAAACATTATACCTGCTTGACATCAACATGCTAGTATTCAGAATCAGAAATACTTTATTTATCTCCGAAGGGAAATTGTAAATCATTATAGTCACCCAATGTAAAGAATAGAGTATTTTAAGAAGTAAGAATAAGAGTATGAAATAGAAATATATAAGTATAAAGTAATAAATTCAATAAAATAGAAATATGAATGTGCATTATGCAACATTAACACTGAAGAAACTAGTGTTACATTTTGACCTATGAAATATGTCTTGTGCTATAATGGTTACTACAATATATACACCAATAGAATAAAGACGAGAATAAGAATATACATAGTCAGCCAACAGGTGCTAAGAATATTGCACATTTGAATAATTGCACCAATTATTGCACATTAAAAAAGTAATAATAACTGTACCGTAAGTCACTTTTACACAGTAGAAACATAATAGATCATTTATGGATTATAAATGCAGACAGGTGAATTAATACCTGTCTTACTGACGCACAGTGGGCGACACTATGAGTTGTACAGGTTGATAGCCACAGGCAGGAATGACCTCCTGTGGCGCTCTGTGGTGCATCTTGGGGGAATGAGTCTATCTATTGCTAGTGTGAGTGTATGAGTGTGTCAGCATGACGACATTAGCACCGTTGTGCCTAAAAACAGCCTTACAGAACCACTAGCATTGCTGTAGAGTCTTTGTGTAGCTCAAGACATATGGTCCACTGCCTTACGAAACCCCCGACATGTCTCTTTGTTGAACTACAGATTTGATAAATGTTAGTGTGTCGTCCTGAGCAGGCTTTTTTCCTGCGTTTGGCTTCTTTATTTCACACAGAAACTGAGGTTGGGCAACAGATTCACTATAAAGCCTTTTTAAAGTTTTCCTGTTATTGCTCCTCTGATGTCTGATTGCTCTGCGTCCCCCCATCCCCCACCCACCGTGTAGCCCTCTATGGGAGACAAGGCTGTCAGTGTCCTAAGCATTTCATTGCCTGTGGATCTTGCGTCAGAACATATCTGTTTCTTTTTTTAGGACATAACTGGAAACTCATCTTTTTAAATAAGCTTTCCCTCCTGGCTTTTTAATCTGAATATATGAAATGCAATGCAGGCTATCCTTGACGAATCCACTTGTCTGGTGTTCTGTTTTTTCATTTTCATTCTGCCACTTGTATAAATTTGTTGACCTTTAATTGTGATTTGTACGTTGTCCTTGGGTGACGGAATCAAAATTGGCTTTTGAATTTAAAAAAAACGAAACAAAAAAAATCTCATTATCGCTCTGAACTGTGGAAATGCTTATGTTTGCATATTTCAGTTCTAGGACACCGTGAGACTGTAACATAATGTGTTTTCATAAGGATTTTTGAATTGCAGTGATCTGTGACCTGTTGCAAGGCAAAATAGTACAGCGCATATAAAAGTTGTCTCAAGGATACCGAGACGGTGGATAAAGAAATGCTTAGTAACAGCATCCAAAATGGCTCCTGCATCAGTCAAAGATTAATGTGAATACAGCTAATGACTAATGAATACTGTTGTTTGGATGGTACTTACAGTATTAACTCATGCTTGTGTAAAAAGCAGAATTAGGGCCATCGACATTTGCTGTGCTAAAGGATGCCTCTCCTTCAAATATTCCACCAGTGGAAGGTCACCAAATACATGATACCCACTCAAGTGGAGAATAGGTGAAAAATGGGTTAAGGTGCATCATCTGCCCCCACTCTAATGGAGTCCTGTGCCGGTTACGTAAAGCAGAGAGAAAAAAAATAAATTGAGAATTTTATGGAAGCCTGTGAGGTTATCATAAAAAAGTGGTTTTATTCAGTTTAGTTTAGTTTATGGTGAGGTGCAGGAGGCACTTTGCCCACTTGATGATAATATGAGATGACGTGTTGTGGTGCAGAGGCAGTACTTTATAGAATCTGGTTCATTGAGCAGTGCGAAAATGAAATAGGATTATTTTCCAGGATTTTTATATTGACACATAAAGCACATAGTTTGGCATCAAATTCCATCAGCCAAAGTGGAGGAAAGAGACCTCCGCGTCGTGCACTTGTGAAACTTGCCAATGCCTTAAGCTGAGTATCACATAACTTCTTGTGGGAGGTTTGGACTTTTCAGCAAAAAGAGGAAAGGCAGAGCATATTTAAAAAATATTCAAATGTGCATCACAATAGCAGAGTTCAGCACAGAAGGGCAGCATCTGCAGATAGGCATCATGACAGAGTGAACAATTTCCCCTCCAGCGATCACTAGTGCATCATGGTGCGTTCAAAGCAGGGAAGAGGCTACAGCGAGGGTTTCACCTTCCACCCAGCTGGGCGAATGTGATTAAATCATATCAAATGCAGAACCTTGTACAAAAGGTTACCCAACAAACTGGGTGAACACTGGATGTAAATTGGACCTAGAAATTGGATCACAGCCTAAGCCTTTCCCAAACACTAAGTCAAGTATAATGAAGAGAATCTTTATTTCACGACCTCTTCTTAACAGGAAACTGTCACATAAAAGCTCTACATGGAGGAGAAAACAATTCCAACTGTCTTAGAGGAGACGGTGTAAAGCTTAAATGACAAGGAGCGGCTTCGGGAGATCAGACAGGAGGACAGTTTAAGGTACAAAGGGATAATTGAGGGCACGGAGGCGTCAAAGCCACCTGGCAAGTAAAAGGAAAATTCATCCTCTTTTTTTTCTCTTCCCGTGTACATTATCGGTTTGAATTATGTGACATTTTCCTAACTGACTGATCTGGGCAATGCTGCTACATCGCTAGATCAAAGTCCCAGAAGACAGGAAATGCAAGTGGCCAGACAGGTTATTTAAAACTGTAGTGCTTAAAAATAGTAAAGAGGGAGAGAGATTAGATCCCAGAGAAGTGGTGAGTTTATGGACCGAATCACAATGTTTGTTCGCAATAACATCTGGGTAGGAAATCCCAGTGTTGTGTACATAAAATGGCACTGCCTCAAATGGTTTGTTTTTTGGCCACTAAAAAAAGGGCCCACCTAAAAATAATCAATATCATTTAATTGTATGCTATATTTAGAATATTTTCAAAGCTGTACCTTGCAGTCAGACCTTTCCGATGGGGAAGTGAAGTGTTCTCAAAGCTACCAGACTCCACTGACAGATGCAATAAGAATGTAATATTGCATACACTTGAACTTTTTTTTAGGTGGCGAAAATACACTTCGCTGCAGCCTTCGTCCACAGCAGTACATTGCTTAGCTTCTTTGCTGGTAGATTTGGTTGAGTTCATAAAATACGCAGAGTAGAAATGTCAGATAGCTCAGACCAACATGTTTCATTATAGATCTTTAAACATTACAGTTACAGCTGAGTTTGCCAGTTTCACATATCTCCACAGTTGAAATCAATTGCCAGTTGTCTAACCAGAAGTGATTGTCCTTGTCACGGTGATTCGGTTTATAGGGTAGGAAATGATTTGGAATCATACATGTCATGTCTCTATTTGAGTAAAGTACACATTAACCTGAAAGAGCATGGACCGTGAAGCAGAGACAATTTAGAGACCTCACTGACACGACTGTAGTCCAGTCTAAAGAGTACACAAGGCCAGAGTCGGCCGCTCTGATTGATGGCTGCAGTCAGAGTTATCGGAGGAGGTCAGCAGAGAAAGAGAAAACAGTGATCTAACCCACCCGTGGCCCTGATTTCTCTTTACGTCTTTATTCCTCTTCCCCCTGCGCGGCAACAAAATACATTTCACAGTGATCGCATCAAAGTGGCCCAGATGCGTTTGGTCTTGAGTCAGCAGAGTGGACAGGGGCGACTCTGATGTGTGTAAGTCTCGGCTCCAGAGCAACTCTGCCCTCTAGCTGGTGAAGCTCGGAGCCAGGCAGGCAGGAGCTTTTCCCACTCAAAGTTTCTTAGAGTGTGTGAAAAATTGCTGTGATGAAATAAATATCAAAGTCCAATAAAACTCTTTTTAAGATGAAAATGAAACTGGTAGAACATTTTACAGTAATGGGTTAGGCTTTAACAACTTAGGAGATTGTTTCATTTATATCTTTTATCTCATAATGTCTTATTTATTCAGTCATTTTTGGAGATTCGTACCTGTAGGCGTAAATATAGACAGTGCAGGCAGGGCAGTTGCAGTGGGGCACATGGGGTGAGGGGGCCCATAGAGAGAGTGGGCCCTCCAACTATGTGTTGGGCAGAAAACTCCAATATGTGCCTTTGAAAAGGCAAACCCATCTCCATCATGGTTTCCTTTTTTCTGTAAAATAACCAGTGGCAATGTATAGCAACATATGTTATAAAATATATACCTTCTCTCCATAAACTGTAAATACACCTTAATGAAATATACAATTAAATATGTAATCCCTTATTTGCGTTGGTATTTTTGTCATGTATACATGTGATGAAGATTTCTGGGCAATATGTTTGTGTCAAGTCTCTATTTGATAATGTGTGGATAAGATTATAAGAGCGTTATAAGGTACCTTGTACCCGTCATAATAGCGTGCACTGGGGCCTGTTGTAACTACCTTACGCCACTGTAGGCCTTTAAAGCTGAGCCATAAAAAGGAGTCTAAAGTTATTGATTAAGTTTTCTCTTGATTAAACTCCTTAAAATCCAGTTTCCTTAAATTTCCCCTTTTAGTAGCTTTAAGATTGGCTCTGCTTGACAATATTACATATTCTATATCAGCTTGTTCCTGCCCTTCATGGATGCTATATGATGTTTACATTGAGTAAAATATTCAAACCTAGTACCTCATGTTTTTATGGCTTTGTCAGTACAAAATATTTTCAATGTCTTCTGCATAATTTCCCCAAATTCAGCCTGATATATTTGGTAGTTTCGTGAGGTTGCACAACATACCTCTGCACAGCCTGAGTTTGCACTGAAGGTCAAATAAGAAAATAAATTAAAGAAGGCATCAAAGGGAAACTTTGCCAATTTTAAACCAGCTTTGTATCGTAACAGTGTGGATAGTGTGTCTAAATGAACTGTGGTAAACTTCCCTCCATCTTACCTGTGGCCATATCTCCCTGCTCATCTCTCAGCAGATTTTCACTGGCTCTAGGGCAGTTGCTCAAACTACAGATTGTACTTTTGCATTTTCGTATGCCCACCACCATGGTAACAGATAGTATAGAAGCTCGACGAAAGAGAGACCTGCCTTTCTCTTTTTCTCTCTCAAACTCAGACCAAACTCTGATCAAACTTTAAAACTAGGCAGTGCTGATAAAATATAAACCAATATTCCGTTTCTGTATCGTCGAAAATGTTTACAGACATATTTTTTTGCACTGTTTGGCTGTAATACAAGAATTTGTGAACATGAAGTGGGTGCCATACTGATTCCTGTATTGTAAAAACGTTGCCTGAAAAAAGTGAGATAAAATGGTAAAACTAAGCAGTGGTGATAAAATATGAAAAGATTCTGTTACTGCGTATGTTTTCAGAAACATATTTTTGCTTACTGTTTAACTGTAATTCTAGATCGTTTGTTAGCAGCTGGCTGCCATATTGGTTCCTGTTTTAAAATGGCCAGGCTCGCATTATATATATATGTATATATATATATATATATATATATATATATATACATATATATAAAGATATATTATATAATTGTGCAAATTTGCAGGAAAGCCCAATCAGTCTTCTTTCAGCATTGGCAGTATAAAAGCAAAATCGGGGAGTGCAGCAAAATGCCGCCTACCTACTTTTGTTCGTAGAGAATGCGCCTTTTTCGGGGCAATGGGGGGCGTGAGCAAGTAACAAAACGTGTAGCTCGGCATGTGACGTAAACAATGATGTGGGAGGGAAGCCGCGGCTGGTCAGTCCTTCAGCGATTCGCTTGTAAATCCTCCCGTTCTTCACCGTCCTCGTCATCTGACGGTTAATAGCCTCTTCGTTTGCGAGGACAAGGAGGGCACTCTATTCCTTGTCTCCCCAGTTGCTCATCTTTACAGTGTCTTTCATGTTTGCGTTTCCCTCTTGCTACTAGCTGCTCGCTAATTCCTGCTATCAGCTGTTTCCTGTTTATCCACCGCCAGTGGGTCACACGTGCAGCGTCATCAACGGCTCCTCCCACAAGTCTTCAACAGCCCCTCCCGTTGCGGAAGGCCGCCTCAGTCTGTTTAAACCAAAAACGTTCCGCCAATATGACTACCCTACAAGGCGGAAAATTGGGCACCTCGGATCAGCTCACCAATCCGGCTCTGTGTGTCTAAACGCTCGCAGCTTGCCGGCAAAACAGCCCAACATTCGTGAAAATCTGGCAGTGTAAAAGGGGCTAATCATTGGCGATCACCACACAATGCATGCTGGTTAGATTTGTGTCTGACTTCATCCCAACGTGCTCTGACGTCATACAAAAGTTGACAACGATAGTCTCACTAGGTCGAGGTGGCAGCAGTTTTCAGAGCCAGGCGCAGCAGTTCTGTGACTTCCTGTACAGGAGGGCTCCTGGAAACTGTCGGGAAACTCTCTGATTTCACTGCAGCTTTTTGTCACTGCCTGCTGCAGTCGCCTGCTCTTGTCCACTTTCCAGGCGAGGTGCAGTTCATCTCAAACGAGTCTTAATGTTCCCCCCAGTGGAAGCATTTATTGGTCCTTTGTGGTGCATTGAATTCTGGTAGATGTAGGTTTTCTATCTCCTGAGCAGCAGCAAGTGCCACAGCTCTTTTCATCTGGTTTCTCTGGTCATATAGCACCAATTTCAAAAGTATTTGTGTCTTTCTACTGCTTTATGAAAAGACCATCTTTCCAGCAGTCAAATACTCTGTAATCCAAGGTGTTATTCATGGTAACAGTGGTGACCCTGCTGAAGCAAGTGATCCTCCATCAGAGAAAACATTAAGCTTTTATCTTCTGACTCTAAAATTCGTCTAACGTACGCCTGTTTATGTCAATTAGAATTGGGATATTAAAAGTTGTTTTCAGACTTGGAAATTGACGTCATGGATATAGTGTTCTTCAGAACGTCAGGGTATGACTGAAAATCAATCCTAAATGTGTGTGTCTGAGAGAGAGAGAGAGACTGAATAGACTAATGAACAGGCAGAGCTGAGGCAGACCAAGACAGAATGTCAAAGACAAAACTCTATCATGGGCAAATAAGAGCAGTGCGATAAGTTAATTTTGGTCATTTTACCAACTGTGTTTTAGACATAAATGATATTCTGTCAGTTGTAATTTTTCTGGTGTGATCCTCCTGTCAAGAAAAGTTACAACTGTCACTGACTCATTGCCACTGCACTGGAATTAGATCTCCAGGTAGAATATTGTATTCTGTAGAAATATCAATATCCCACCATCCATCCATTTTCATCCAGATCATGGAGAGCCAGGTTGTGGCCAGGTCGTGGGGGCAGCAGGCCAAGCAAAGCACCCCAGACGTCCCTCTCCCCAGCAAAGCTTCCCAGCTCCTTCTGGGGGACCCCAAGGCATTCCCAGGTCAGATGAGATATGTAATCCCTCCAGCGTGTTCTAGGTCTGCCCCGGGGCCTCCTAACAGCGGGATATGCCCAAAACACCTCCAGTGGGAGGCACCCAGAAGGCATCCTGATCAGATGCCTGAACCACCTCAACTGACCCCTTTCGACGTGAAGGAGCAGCGGCTCTACTCTGAGCTCCCTCCGAATGTCCAAACTCCTTCCACTATCTCTAAGGCTGAGCCCAGCCACCCCACGGAGGGAAATCATTTCGGCCACCTGTATCCATGATCTCGTTCTTTTCTTCACTACGCAGAGCTCATGACCATAGGTGAGGGTTGGGACGTAGATAAACCAGTATATCGAACACTTTGCCTTCTAGCTCAGCTCTCTCTTTACTATGATGGTCTGGCGCAGCGCCCGCATCACTCTGAAGCACCGATCCACCTCACGCTCCTTTCTACCCTCACTCATGAACAACACCCTCTATCAAAATCATTTTCCCAATTTTACGAACATATTCAAAGCAACTTGAGATAAAAAAAAATCAAATATAAAAAAGGTGCCACAAAGCTATTAGTATGATAAATTTGATCTGATAACATTGCAATACGATCTGAACCTGTAGCGCTGAAATCCTGTTTTCAGTTCACTGAGTGGATTTGATGGACATTTATAATTACATTACTCATAAATGGCAAAGCTTTCAGGAGAAAATTGTATTGTTCATCCTGACTTCAAAAGATAAAAAGATATCGTTCTGCTGTAGGACAATGTGTCAAGTCCTTCACTGTAATACAAAGATCAGAGAAAATGGACAGAAATTAGATTGTGTGTATGCAAAAGAACAAGCCTTTCAGATCGATCCTATGACACACTTTGGTCAAGATCAAGTTCCTTTGAGCGAATTATTCACTACTAAAGTTGGCCTTGTCTTTCAATACATTTTGTCATCTCTCATTTACTTTTTGTGTCCTTAGTCTAGAAAGCTTGTGTTTGAGACTTTTAAAGAGAAACACCTGCTGTCATACCCGAGGGCATTACAAGAAAAACACACTAATAAAACATGAATTATGATGTATGGTGTCAGAAAGAAAACATGTCAATGTCAGTGGTGCGTCAACACAATGATGAAGACCTAAGCAAATAATATATCAAAAATAAAGACATTCTGAAGTTTGAAATAAACTGTAAGTTACAGAGATGGTGTCATTTTCTGTCTCTTACTCTCATAATCTTTCTAACAGATTTTTTCCGTTCTCGTCACTGCTAAAAATTTATGTTAAATTGAAGTGCAGTGGTTAGCATCGTCGCCTCACAGCATGAGGGTTGCCAGTTCAAATCCAGGGTGGGGGGTTCGAACCCCAGAGTGAGGGAGCTCTTCTGTGCTGAATTTGCATGTTCTCCCTGTGTCAGCATGGGTTTTCTCCAGGTACTCCAGCTTCCTCCCACAGTCCAAAGACATGCAGGTTAATTGGTGACTGTAATGGCTAAGTCCTATACTGTAGCCACTACTGGCTGCTAAGGCTAACTGGGCTACGTTATTTAGTTTGACGTGCACTCAAAGAAAGCAATGCGAGTCCTCCTTTAGAACTCAAAATAATCCGGCCATTTATTTTCCACAAAACTTTCGTTAGTCCGTACAGCAGGCAATAACGCCACATCCAACAACATAAAAATAATAACACAGATTACTTCACAAAACCACAGTGAGCGCAGTCAGAAACTATTTGCTTCCCCCTAAATTAGCATGGCAAACCTATACATTTGTTTTGAACCCGGTTAAATGGCCTAAGGTGACCCCAGGTCAGCGACATCCACTGCGACATCACATACAGCCCTCTAGTGGTACGGAGGAACCATTTCAATGAGTAAAAAAGAAATGATAGATTAAATATGGCTCATACAGTGACTCTAAATTGTCCATAGGTGTGAATGTGAGCATGAATGGTTGTCAGTCTCTATGTGTCAGCCCTGTGATAGTCTGGTGACCTGTCCAGGGTGTACCCCACCTCTTGCCCGGTGTCAGCTGGGATAGGCTCCAGCAACCCCGTGACCCCCAACAGGATAAGCTATTATGGAGAATGAATGACTGAACTAAAAGTGAAACTTATCGATGCTGTCTTTAAAGTCAGACTCCAGACTTTTTGGCTGTTCAAGCACTGAGCATACAGCTGGATAAATGATGCTTGGATTATACTGGATGACTTGTGTAGGAGTTTATAAAAGGATGTTTTGAGATAGTTTTATTGTTGTTAAATGTGGTCCTTAATCAGTCAATAAATCAATATGCAAGCTGTTTCCGCGGAGGCTTGCAAGAAAAACAAAGTTTTCTTCACAAATTCAAGGTAACACAGCATGGCACTTCTATTCTGTTATCTTGTGGACTTCGTTTTGGAGTTTTCTGTTTGTATTCCTTGTTTCATGTTATTCATTCATGTTTAATCTATCTCCTGTTTTATTTGTAGATTCTCTCCTCATGAGTCATGACTGGTTTTACTTCTTGTCTTTTTGTGTTTTCCCCGCCTACTTCTAACACACTTGTCTTCCTGCGGTCTCGTTAGTCCTTCCCTGTTCCCAGAGTCTTCCCTTCACACCTGTTCTGTATTAGTCTTGTTTGCTCCACCCTAGTGTTCCCCTCTACACCCTTGTTGTTAGCCAATCCCCATTTCCTTCCTTTTGCCAGTGTCCTCCTGCTCCAGCTGTGTCTTGTTCTTGTGATTAGTTTCCTGTGTATATATATACCTGTGTGTTTTCCTTTGCTCGTTGTCACTTTTTCTGCGTTCATTCCTTGTGCTCATCCCTGTGTTCTTGGTGTCATTCCCTGCTCTGTGTCCTGCCTGGTGTCTTGTGTTCTGTTTGGATTTTTTGCCGGAGTTCATTGTATTATCCGGGTTGGTTTTCAGTTACTTTTGGTTCTTCTGTCATTTAGACTTGGACCTGTTACCTGCCTGTTCTGGATGTTTTTCATCAGCTTTATCAAAGTTTGCTTTTTGTTTAACCTCAAACCTGCCTGCTGCTCTGCATTTGGGTCCATTTGTATCAGTTGTCCTTTAAGTTCTTGTTGTTGAATGGCAGTGTTGGTCTGTAAATCTACCACTTTGCTATTGACTGAAATATCTCAACAAGACTCAGGTGGATTACTATGCATTTGATACAGACATCCGTGGTGGAGCCACCAGCACGTTACAGTTTCACTTATCCCGTTACACACATTCATGGCTCCCAGACGATGAATCCAAATCACTTTGCTAAGTCTCTGACTTTTCCTCGAGCGCCACCATGGGCGTAACATTTGTATTTTTTAGTGAAATGCCTGAACACACATTGGATGGATTGCCATAAAATGTGTTAAAGATATACATGTACAGATATTGTGCAGATATTCTGGATGGATTGCTGTAACTTTGGTGGTCCCTTACTTTTACTTAGCACCAACATCAGGTCAGTTTTTATTTGTCCAGTGCTTTGCTTTGTACTTCGTACAAATGCCTGCTGAAAGACTCATTCCCATAAGCTGCACTTTGTGTTTAGTACTAATTAACTCCGCCAGGCATAAGCCTGAAGGAGATCATGCATTTAGTATTTGTGTGTGTGTTTAAATGTGTGTGTGTGTTTCTGTCTGTTTGCAGCTGATTCTGCAAAACTACTGGACCAGTCAGCCTCATATTTTGTGTGCACAGGTATGCTCAATGACCTCTGGTGGTTGCAATGATTCACAATATATTTTATACACTCATTGACTGCTGACTCCTCACTCCTCTTAACCGGACTGCGGGCCACAAGTTTTCCGGAAATAAGCTCAGCTCAAAAAAAACAAGCCTTACCTTGTCTGGTACACCCCACATTTTGGCTTTCATTGTGGCTCAGAACTGATATCCATAAAAAAACGTTGGCCTTATTTTGAACCCAACAACTGCAGATTAATTCCTTACCCGAGATGTTATGAGCCACATAAGTTAGGTGTTACATGAGATGAATAGGAGGAACAGCCCGTCCCATCCGCTGCTTGGCGTCATACCACACCAGGAGCATTTCAGAAGCAGAGCGTTTTGCCTGCCAGATTTTGAGATTTTTGATTTGGTGATCTTCCCTTGATATTCATGCTTTTACCATAAGTATGTAAGTAGGCAGTTAAATGGTTTCTTTTCTTAGTCTGTTTTAATTGTGTTTATTGTTATTTTCAACCAAAGTTAATACCACTCAATGTCCAGTTATGAATATGTGGATCAAAGAATTCTTGCAGTGTTTTAGTAATTAAAAAATACATTTAATCTTGACAATTATATTGTATCTATATTTCACATACAGTGCCTGATAAGAGAAAAACTCTATGTGCTTTGTGCAACGCATTTTGGCTTCGTCAAAAATAGACAAGGCATGTCATTTTATTAGCTTCTACGGTCCAAAAGTGGATTGGGGTCCATTCTGAATGGGCCGCAAGTGACTCCCAAATGTCTTGGTAGTTGGGAAAAAAAGTTGGTAAAAAAAAAAAAAAGACACACCAAGTGAATTGGTGAATTTCAAGCACAGAGCTTTTATTTTAATGGACAGCTGCTTGACAGATGGTGCTTCTCAAAGTTGAGGACAGATCCCTAAATGGGAGGCTACGTCATCGAGTCCCATTGATGGACTGTTCCAAAGTCAAAGATCCTTTGAATTCTACAGAGGACCAAGTCCTTTCTTCAGAGAATTTTCAAGGATGCATGTTTGTGTCCTCAGTGGGCATTAAGTACCCACAATTCTATGTGCATGATTTGCTACAGTTAAGGGCAGGGCCTCGTCAATGACGCACATGTGGTCACTCGCTAGCCTGTTTTAGAGTTTGTTCATTGTATGCTAGGAAGGACTCTTACCTAGCCTCTGTAGGACCTGACTTTGAAGGACCGGTCCTACCAAGGAAGCATCCTTGACGATGAGTAGCACTTGAAGGACACCAAACTCTTGACAGCATGGCCAAACGCAAGTTTGACGTTGAGTATATTAAACTGCGTGGACCTTGAACTAATGACTAAGGAGAAATCTGGACCCTAAGGCTGGACCAGTTGGGAACCACTGTTCTAAAACATGCTGCAGCATATCTGCTTGAATTTCGACAACTGTATGTAGTGGCTGTGATCAGCTCAAGTGGCTGCCTGGCGGAGATTTGCACTTTCCCAGTTAGCAAATGTTAGCACAGTAAATTAAGATGGGGAACTTTGTGAACATTTAATTAAACATCAACATGTTTCTCTTTTCACTGTGAGCATGTTAGCATGCCAATGTTAGCATTTATCTCAAAGCACCACAGTGCCTGAGTGTGCCCTCACAGAGCCTTACGCCTGGCTGAGGACTTGTAGACTGTTTTTTCCATGTAATTTTTCTCTTTCTAAACACTTCTGAAGGCCTCTATAATCATGAGTGGGTGACAGTTATTGGCATGAAATTATTAAACATCTATGATAGACAATCATCCCAACTTGGGCCCAATTAAATGTTTCTATTCTATACTGCAGGAGACTGCAAGGTTGAGATTTGTTGAGGATAAATAAACTGAGCAAGTTCATTCTGTTCAGTTCTTGACCTACAATAACAAGGAAAAGTTAGGTCAGGGGGAAAATGTATCAAAACAGGCAAACCGTCAGAGAGAGAAATGGAAAGATACTTATCACTGTTGCTTTTCTCTGAATTTCTCATACAGTACAAGTTGTCTGTGCTCTAAGTTAAAACACAAACTCCTTCATCTGGAACATGTCACCGCCGGAGATGGATGACTTCTGTCAAATACAGCCAACCCATCTCTGAACTATGGCTAAGACCCCACCTGATTTACATGAAAGTACAGAACAACATCCACTAGTCCTCATCCTTTCTGGGGGGTTTTTCCACATGGACACATCGACCCCCTCCCTGACTCCCTCCCTGACTCCCTCCCTGACAGCCGTCATGTCTTAGCTGGGTTGGAGCCACCGAATCCATCATCCTTCTCCAACTCTGCCGCTGCGGCTGTCTGATCAATGATACCACTAATAATAACTGCCACGCTGTCACCTCTGTCTCATCATCCCAACTGGCACAGCCAGGGGCAGCTCTCTGCAGATTGCCTCCACAGATTAGGACTCCATTAGAGAAGCTATTTACCCACCTTTCCTCCCCTCGGGCTCCCCTTCACTTTGTTTGCCCACCAAAAGACCCCATGGAGGACATTATAACCTTTTTTCAAAGTGAGAAATAACCGCTTCATGTATATTGCTCCAGAGGCATCTGATAAATCTGGACTCAGGAGTTGTGTTTTGAGGTACTGCTGCAGTGAGAATGGTCTTAAAGTTTCAACTTTGGGCCTTATGGTAAGAAACTGCAGCTTTCCTCTCTGTGAGCACCATTCATCATTTTGCCAGCGCACACCTCCATGGCATCACCCACACTCTCAGTTAAAGGTTAGCTTGGAACAAGGCCACCCCTCTCCTTTTCTCTCTGTGATAAATATGCAGAACCACACTTGGGTTTATCAAACTAAAAGAGTAATATTCAAACGTATATATCTTGTGTAAATGTAATTTTTTTGTCAGATATTACTGCGACTGTATTGCTGAACCCCTGGTTTACCCTTCCAGGCTGCCTCGATGGCATGACGACAGGAGGGAGTCCCGTAAATCACCGGCCTCGGCACCACAGCCCATTACTGCACTCACTTAAACCAATCATTAGAGAAAGAAGAACCATTGCATCCCTGCCCTCCTCTGCCATTACCACTTCCATATTAATCATCCACTTCTCTGCAGAAGGAGCAAAGAAGAACAAAGGTCCTCATTTACCCCCAAAACAACAGTACAGGGTTCTTTTGGCCTTTTATCTGCATAAGTAAGCTGCTCGGAGCCGTGCACTTGGAAGGCACTGTTGCTCAGAATAAAAACTGATCTGTTACTGTGAAACCCCAATATAAGTGAACATATAGTATAACTTTTGGGAATGATGAAGGCTCCCACTGGCTGCTTTAATTAAGCGCAATGAGCCTTGTAAATCCAATATTCATCCAATAGGGAATGATTTGCTTAAGAATGGCTTCCATTACACAATAGAAAAAAACAGGTATTTAAGCAGATACAAATGATCTATTATGATAATGTAACTCCCCTGTCTCTCAAATTTCCCATAAGGGAGTTAAAGTGTTTTGAATTTTCAATGCCAATCTGCCCTTACGAGCAGAGAGAAATTACTAGAGTGAATCCCGTCTCTGGCAGTCCATTATCGGACCAGCTTCTCTCCAGGTAATTTCGCTGGCAAGCGAGTAGTCCCGATAGACAGAATGGAAAAGAAAAATGTCATATTTCCTCCACCACTCTTTAATTCATGAGTCCTCTGCCTTATCAGACCACTGGAGTCCTGACCTGTTTTACTTTCTGCTGGCGTCCATTGTGTGTGTGGGTGTCCTTCCCCCCGAAGACTTCCGTTTTTCCCTTCCCCAACACTGCGCAGGCCAAGGTTCCCCTGCTTCCCCCAAGGGACTGATAACACCTCACACATACTGAGTCAAGGGGATGGGGTGGGATAAGGCTTTCTGAATTCAGAATTGGTTTTCCCTAAATTTGATTAGCATTTCATGGTGCTCCATTTTCTCGCTCTGCACCAAGGGCAAGCAGGGGGATTATGCAGTCTGCTTCACACGTGCCAGATGTGCGTAAAAATAGCATTAGCAAAAAATACTTAGCATTTATCATAAACTGCTGGAGGCACCAGTGTAAGGTGGTGTTATCCACACCAGACTATACAAGAGTACCAAACAGCTTCACTTAACAGGAGATTCCAGTTTATTACAACTTGGGTCTCTGTTTTGCAGTCTTGGACATCATTTGTATTGGCAATAAAAACATTGCAGTCATCAGAGGGGTGTACAATGAGGCAAGTTTGACAGAGTCAGGCTTTTTTTTTTTTGCTTTAGCTGGCTCAACAAAGCCTGAAACTTCAGTCAAAGATAATGGGTACCACAACAGGTAGTGCTCTGTTAACCCGGGCTCTCCTTAGGCTCTGTGGATGCTCTCATTAAAGGGGGCTTTTGGTGCATCTTTTTTTTTTTTTTTTTAATATACTTTATTAATCCCAGAGGGGAAATTAAATTTTTACCCTGCTTGTCAATTACACACAGGTCCGAACACACACATGCACAAACTGGACCTATACATGCACTAAGTGGAGAGATGTCAGAGTGGGCTGCCCATGACAGGCGCTCCGAGCAGTTGAGGGGTTCGGTGCCTTGCTCAGGGGCACCTCGGCAGTGCCCAAGAGGTGAACTGGCACCTCTCCAGCTGCCAGTCCACGCTCCATATTTTGGTCCGGACGGGGACTTGAACAGGTGACCCTCCGGTGCCCAACCCAAGTCCCTATGGACTGAGCTACTGCCACACAAAATGGACCAATCGCACGCTGTCTACTTCCACCCATGAAAAAAATGTCACAGCAAAAAGTAACACTGTTGCTGCAAATAAGGCAAGAGATGAATGTTGCAGAAAAGCACTGATGATGTAAATTAATACATTAATTTTGCTTCTCTTTTTATTTCTAACATGACAACCGAATGTTCTACAGCTTTTAAACTTTAATTTGATTTGTCAGATTTATACTCAAGAACTGCATTCACTTATACAAGGGATCAGCAACCTTTACTATCAAAAGAGCCATTTTCGGCCAAAAGAGAAAGAAGGAAATCTGTTTGGAGCCGCAAAACATATTTGAGCCTCAAAATAAAGGTAACGCAGCCTTTTAAGTCGAATTTAGCCTATCTACATGAGCATTCATTAGCATGTTGTAGCACAAGGGGGTTACTCTGCAGGGCTGTCTTTGATTATTTGGTACTTTAACTGTGCAGAGTTGCAGATGAAAGCAAACAAATTTGTGTCCGCACTATTGATTGATTGATTTTAAACTTTTACTAATTACCTTTTAAAGCCCTACATGGCCTTGCTCCGTCATACATTATAGATTTACTTACGCCCTATGAGCCTAGCTGCTGCCTGCGCTCTTCAGATAGGACCCTCCTAACTGTTCCTACAGCCCCCTCGTTACAAACGAAACCAGGCATTTTCTGTTAGAGCCCCACAGCTGTGGAACTCCTAACCCTGAGGAACGTAGGTTGGCAAACTCAGCGTTTTTGTTTAAAACAGTCCTCAAAATCTATTTTTACAGGAAGGCTCTTCTACAGTAAATCTGTTATGTGTCTAGTTTATTTCCGTCTTTTATCAATTTTATTATTTATTTATTTTATTACACACTCTGATTTATCTGGTCTTAGCTTAGTTTATATTAAACAGTCTTTTTCCCCCTGAGACTTTTCCCTGTTTGGATTTGGAATCCACAGCTACCCTAGCTAGGAAGCCTCAAGACTACTGTAGGCATCACTAGTGGTGTTTTTAAAGGAAAAGGCACCAGGCCACAGATGTATGAAGCGCATTTTAGTTGACAAAATATTAGAACAATTTTATAAATCGGTACATAGGCAACACATTTTTACAGTTGAAGACTGTAAGAATCACTTTAGACCTACAACAATAAATGAAAATCAACATGTTAAAATAAATGTTCATTTCCATATTATTCTCTGTCAAAGCCACAGGGAGCCACAGGAGAGGGGCTAAAGAAGTGCATGTGGGCCATTTTTTTGCTGATTTCAAGCTCAAACTTGGAACAAACATTGGTCCCGACCAAAAAAGTGACGCAGGATAAGTTACCGTAGCAATATAGCGAGGTTAAAAGAGAGACACCCTCATGACATGGAAAACTCTGGCTTTAGGTGTAACATACCTCACCTACCCTCTAGTCTCAAGCCTGCAGGTTGAGATCTTTGAATGCTGCACACTGCACACTGCCAAAAAGAAGTTCAGTTGGGCAAGGAACGCAACAGTCAGTGTTGTGACAGTTCAAACTTAGGACCCAAATGCAAACACATCGAGGAAACTAAATAGTTAGAGGCAGTTTATTGTAGTTTGAAGATGTGGAGCTGAAGGCTTGAATGAAATGATGGCTGAGGTGGGCAGGGAATGGCAAAACACAGCAGGCAGAGGAGCTGAAGACAGAGCAGTCCAAATCTGAAGGCAGAAGACAAGAACGAGGCTGGATGTGGCTTGTTATTGTTGAAGCAGGCGTGGTGAACCTGAGACAGAACAAAGTCAATCAATCAATCAATCAATTTTATTTATAAAGCCCAATATCACAAATCACAATTTGCCTCANGAACGAGGCTGGATGTGGCTTGTTATTGTTGAAGCAGGCGTGGTGAACCTGAGACAGAACAAAGTGTGAGTAGAGGTCCAAAAAGCACAAAAAAACAAAGTGTCAAAAAAAACTTAGATATTGGCCTTGACCTCTGAACCACAGAGGAGACTGAACGATCCGGCAGAGTCTGGATGTCTGAGCAGTGGCTTGATTGTTGATGAGGTTCAGGTGTGACAGTTCAGCTACTGGCACTCAGGAGGATTGGTAGGAGGAGGGAATGAGGAGGCCACGCCCAGCAGACACACAGTCAGACCATCATGCAAGTTTAAAAACATCAGGGGAGCCACAGTTTTTTAGATGAGAAGTAAAAGAGAATGGTAGAATGCAACCCAAACTGTAAACATCCATCCGTGCCATTGTTGTACAGTTACCTTTTTTACAACCTGTCTGATTGTCTGACGTCTCATGTTTCTCAGACCGTAGTGATTTAGCTGTCTTCCCAGATCTCTTTGACATCTTAATCCGTTATTAAATTATGGCCAAACCTACAAAACTAAAACCCAAGTTGTAATAAGCCAAAATTATCATTTAAATCTCATACTTGCACATTTCCTCTGTCCTGTAATGTCTTTTATGCTTTCCAATCAGCCCAACGACACAAAGCAGGTTTGTGTTAATGAATCTGCATGTAAAGATAATATCCCTGCCTCTGATTGGGTTAATTGCACTGTGATTGAATCTAATCAAATAACAGCAGAGCAGTTGAAACATAATTAAGAAGAGGATTAGATTGTGGATGGGCTTTTAGTTAAACCCATAAGTCACAAAATTGATCAAAGAGGACAAAGCGAAGACGCCGGCTGCCAGGGAAGGGAATGATAGATCACAGGTCGGACTGATCGCTCTGTGCTGCTGTCGCGTGGACTCCTGCAATCAAAACTTGTCGACTTGTCATAACTTTTGACCCGCTGGTAAATGGATCTCGGTGTCAGGGTGAATCAGCAGAGGTGGGAGAAGCATCAGTTTACATCAGTTTTAATATAGAGGGAGCAATATTTACAATACAATTTATGTTATTCGCACAGACAGGAACATGCAGTCGGATTATGGCAGCCAGGCAGTGTAGATATCTCACTATTACGGGTAGCTTCTTGTGTGGAATATAGCAAGAGTGGGGTATTACCTGAATACAGCTTTCCATCAATCATAGCAGGCAGAGTAATGTTTAAAACTAGGGAGGCACAGCTGACAATACGGCACCCATCTGTCTTGCCCTTCATTATGGTCTTTCTCTATTTGCATTGATTGGCTACAGAAAATGAATGTGAGCAGTGAGAGGAAAGATTTAGAAAACGAAATGGTGAAAAAGAAAGAGAGATTGTCTGTCTGTGGGTGTGTGCACGGGGAGGCGAAGGAGTGAGAGTGGAGACAAAGACAGACAGAGGTTAGAAAAACGGGAGCTCACAGTAATAGAGGTGGAAAAACAGACGGCAAAGACATGTCAGGATCGAGAGGAAAAAAACGAAAGAGGAAGACAAAGTTGAAGTTTTGGGTCGAAAGGGAATCAAACACACACATGCAGCCAGATAATGATCCAGGTTAAGCACAGGTCTGGCCCTCATCCAGGAGCTCCTGGTCACAGGGAGGTCAAGCAGGCCACATCCATCAGCAAAGAAACGCAGGATAGACTCTTAAATGGCCTGGTTCCTCCCCTTCCAGCCACTACAGAGTGATGACGGCCTTGTCTGAGATAAAGGCCGATCCATTGGTCTGATTTGTGGCCGGTGGGGCAATTTCAATACCCGTCTTTGGCTTGATAGATGAGGCCCCCGTTTGATAAAGGGCCAATTTGCCACGGGGCCCATAGGGATGAAATTGCAGCAGTCGCCTTTATTTTGTCCTCTCCTCAATCCACTGCAAAACAGGGCTGGAGGGAAAGAGCCACATAATGCAAAGTAGGCACAGTGAAAACAGAGCTGGGTGGAATATTGCTCTTTTGACTAGTGGCGGAGACCGAGGGTGTCTTTGATCATGTGTTGCTTTAAACAGATTTTAACATATGAATGTCAGAAAATAAAGACAAACTTCGAGGAAGGACCAGGCTGCTCAGCAGCACACGTGGAATATTAACTATCCGAATCGATAGGCCCAATTCAGCTGCAGTAAAACAAGACACAAAAATGACCCACTTCAGCCGCCTGTCGATCCCCCCTCCAGACTGACGCTCACACAGGATAACTGTTCATGACAAGTGGGGAGAAGTGTCAAACTCAGGCTGCCAATCAAAAATCTACAGTTTTGATGCCCTGTCCTTTCTAATAATGCGATGCCGGATGGCGAGTACGCCCGACATTACTGCTGAAGTACCTGGATCAAGCTCCAGAATTCCAAATTACACAAAAAGATCAGGCACACTGGCTGAAATCTCCAGAGAAATGTAGTCTAGAGGCCGCGTATGTATCTTTTCAATTTCAAGAAGTCAAGCACCCAAAATTGCCAAAAGCCTCCGGGAGCACTATCTTCTACTTTGTTCAGTCCCAGAACGTCTTGGTAGTAATTAGGACCATACGTGCTTTAACTGGCAGAATCGAGGACAAGGAAAACTGGCAGGACACGTTCCTGTCAGGCTTAATGCAAGTATGCCTAAAGTTACTTTTTATCACCTTCTGAGGTTTTCTTCAGGGGAGGTCACCAATCCACCTACGCCACATCAAAATATGTAAATCGCATCTCGATGCACGCAATGATCTTGCTCTGGAGGATACAAGGATGCAGGCTGACAGAGTTTTGAAATGTGAGGTAGCGAACACACTTGATGTGGGTGACAGGGTTCATAATCTCTGCCTGCACAAGAAAAAGTTGTCACTCGCCAGAAGTGCTAAGCGTATGCTAGACTCAATGAAATCGGAGACTTTACAGCTCACATATGACCATTGATTTTAGTAGGAAAAGATGGAAGCAAGCTGGTTATTGATTGTTACTGTGCATCAGGGATTCACACCCTTTTTTTCCTCCAGCAGTCTCAAATAAACTAAAACAACTAAAGTAACATTTCACAAACACCTGTCACAACCAACCAAATGTGTTTTTTGTTTCGCAGTGTTCTTGGAGGCAAATAGTAAACAAGAGAGGTAGCCATGTAGCTCGTTCCCAGCCCATGTAGGGCTTTGTATACAAGGAGGAGGAGCTTAAAATCAGTCCTAAATGTAACAGGAAGTCAGTGCAGAGCAGCTCAGACTGGCCTGATGTGCTCTATCTTCTCGGTTCTGGTTAATAGCCGAGCTTCAGAGTTTTGAATGAGCTGAAGTCTCTTCAAATCTCCAAATTTTAAGGTCACTATTTCAGATTTTACTTAACACATTTACTTGTTAACCATTTATTATTTACTTTAAGCAAACTATGTGAGCTGATTATCCATTTATTTTTAGCAATCTATTTCAACCATTTATCCACAGTCCCTCCATGATATTGTAATCGCAACAATTAACGCAAAATTAGCCAATCCCTGTAAAGTCTGTGCAACCTTGCAATTCTGACTTAGTCCCAGGTGTGTGTGAGCGTGAACTCCACACTGAGGACTGAGTCCCAACACAATAACAGGGCTGACGGTTTCCATTACCCAACAGGTTTGACAACAGAGTCAAGACGTTTCGGTGTCGATGTGAGATTGTTGGGAATGTTAAACAGCTCTGTTTAGGATGTTAGCCGCTCCCACTGTGTTAGGTTGTGCTAATTGGGCAGAGAGAGACAGAGGAGAGCAGCTAAAGGACACAGTTCTTCAGCGCTGTGTCGGTGCTTTAGTGCTGCGTTAAACAACAGCAATAGCTAATCATTGGTGATCAGCTGTTGTTGCTGCCACCAAAACCCCACCCCCACCCCACCATCACAAATAGATTCTAGGTCTGTGGGAAACACTGAATGCTTATAGTATAAAACCTGAGATGGTATTCGACTATCCGTCCGCCCATCCATTTATTCATTTATCCATCTATTTTCATCCGCTTATCCGGTGCCGGGTCGCGGGGGCAGCAGGACAAGCAAGCGTGCCCAGGCCAGAGGAGATATGTAATCCCTCCAGCGTGTTCTGGGTCTGCCCCGGGGCCTCCTACCAGTGGGACGTGCCCAGAAAACCTCTAGCTGGAGGCGCCCAGGAGGCATCAGATGCAAGAACCACTTCAACTGACCCCTTTCGACACGAAGGAGCAGCGACTCTACTCCGAGTTCCCTCCGGATGTCTGAGCTCCTCACCCTATCTCTAAGGCTGAGCCCACCCACCCCACGGAGGAAACTCATTTCGGCCACTTGTATCCGCGATCTTGTTCTTTCGGTTACTACCAAGAGCTCATGACCATAGGTGAGAGATGGACCAGTGATCGTTCCAGTGCCCGCATCACTGCAGAAGCTTCACCAAACCGCCGATCCATCTCATGCTTCATTCTTCCCTCACGGGCAAACAAGACCCTGAGATACTGGTATCAGACTATTTGTGCGATTTTCACTTGCCTCCGCAGTGTCACTGCAAACAAAGAAAGCTGCTGAGAAATGAGGTTCCCCAAAATCCCAAAAACAGCCAGTGAAAACTTTGAGGGACTGATTACTTTAAGCAAACTCTACTGTTTATCTGTTTATCCATCTTATTATTGTTATCCATTAATTATAGCAATTTATTTCGAATGTTTATCTAAATACCTTTAGCTATTTTGCTTCAAACCATTTTATCAATCCAATTGAATCATTTATCCTTTGCTTGCACCTCATTTGCTAATGCTGTGTTCAGGTGTTGTAGCTGATTCAGTATGTGTATGTAATATTTTAATCAAACTGTAATTCAAATCAGATTAGTTGAGTTGCTCTACAATGTTTCCCACGTACCCCCTGGCAACTTGAGAAGTACCTCTATGAATCACTGCTTTACATGATTTGGGAGTAACTACATGAAAAGATGTGTGTTCACTGATTGGATGAATTTTATGAAAATGGCAGTAATGACTTTGTGTGAACAACCACATATCTTAGAATACAGTGATGGGTGAAAGACGACAGAGGTACATTAAGCATATGAGAGGTGTCGAAAACAGAACAGGTGTCAACTGAAAATAGAAATTTGTAGCAGACTTTTCTAAAATCGGATCAAGATGTGTGACTTTCATCAGATCTGGACAAACCTTGAGAATACCTTGAATACAGACACATTGCTGGAAAAGGCAAAACGCAGTTATACCGACCATTGTTGTGATTGCACCACCTGTGTTCAATGCAGTCAGGTTGTGGAGCAATAAATCAAAATTCAGCTTCTCAGACAGAGATTATCAGTAGCCTTGTTTCTGCCTCCTGTG
Source organism: Epinephelus moara (assembly GCF_006386435.1). Taxonomy (NCBI): domain Eukaryota; kingdom Metazoa; phylum Chordata; class Actinopteri; order Perciformes; family Serranidae; genus Epinephelus; species Epinephelus moara. The sequence goes on along the minus strand of NC_065514.1, from coordinate 16,563,520 downwards.
TCTCATTGTATGTGAGAATTTCCCTTGTGCGCACTCTAAAACATCAATGGTAAATGCATTTTTAGGAATTGGTCATTCAGCCTATTTTGGAGCAAATAACTCTTTAGGACACGCAGAGAATGGCTTCTTACAGAAGAGGAGAACATCCAAGTGCTTTGGGACAATCATTATCCACTGGAACAAATGTCCACAGAAAACTGCAGCAAGTGTAAGAATCTCTTATATCATCTTCTCCGTTAACAGGAATTTGATCTAAAACACTTGAAGCTGGAAAAAAACCCTAAAAGAGAAATCTTCCATTTAAAATCAATGGCATTTTTGCACCCTAGATCAAGAGCTTTTCTCCTCAAAACCAGATGTGATACCACATAATCATACTTTTCCCAAAAGTAGATTAAAGTGTAATGGGGGATATTAAACAAATTTTACACACTCAGCGTCTGAGTGATCTCTGCTGGATGTTGTGTTATCCAGGCCAATCTTGTTTTCATCCTGTAATCTTGTTAATCAATTCTGTTTCCCCAGCGTGTCACGGCTTGTTGTGTTATCTGGATATATGTGAATAAACAGGAACATTGATGAACATTGAACACACGAAGCCTCTCAGTCACGGCCACCAACCGCGAGGACAATAGGGACAGCTATTCCTGGTCATGAGCCTGAGGGGGCCCTCTGCCTATATTACTTTACCAGACAATGTTCAGTGATAGGGCAATTGGTTTAATAAGCACAAAGCAGCAAGTGTTGCCCTGTTTTTTCACACTGTGTACTTACAGTGGTGGTTTTAAAGGTCCTGCACTGAAATGTCAACAGGCTATAAAAACCACAGCAGAGGTCTGTTTTGCATACAAGTGTATTTATTTGTTTTCTAGGCCTATTGTGTGTCATATTAACCTATAATCGAAAATGTACCTTATTTGTTACCAGTGGCCAGATGGGGCCACTGAAAATCTTAGGATGGCATCCCGAAACCAGAAGCCTTAACTGAATTTCGGGACTTTGCTCATGCTCTTGCAGTAGCCCATTGGTTGTATGTCCAAAAGAGTTGCATACTGATATAATTTGGCACAGTTATCATTTTAAGTGCCTTAACAATCCTGTTTAAATGCTTATGTAATTATACATGTTAGGCGATTCCTTGTTCTTCAGATAGGCTGGTTGTCCTCTCCCTTATAGAGACAAATATACAGCTTTAGTTGAGGGTACAGTGATTGTAAGGAACAAAACATTTGCCGGGAAGAATCCTTCTCAAGTTTAGGGGAAACTTGTGGGCAGTGTTGGGCTAGGGGTGTAAATCACTGGTTTTATCACGATATAATATATAGATTCTTCGGACAACGATACGATATTTGTTGATATTACTAAGCCTGCCATGATACGATTTCAATACAATACGATTTGATCTACCCACTTCATCATTGTATCCTATTAGACATTTGGGTAAAATGTTAGTTAATGAATTCTTGTGTTACAGCTATAAAGATGTTTTATGAGTGACCTTGACCTTTAACCATTGACCAACAAATTCAATTAATTCACGTCCAAGTGATTGTTCTTAGTTCATGTGAATATCTGAATAAATAAAATAAAAAAATTAAATGTATTTTGAATATTTGACATTTTTAAAATCCAAAATGGCTACCACAGAGAGTTTGTTTTTTCAGCCGTACATTGATAAAACAGAGCAGCTAATGTTGCTGTAGTGAGAAGTTAGCAGAATGACTTGCTCAACCAGACAGTTAACGTCGTGTGTTTTATCTCATAATGGCATTGTTTACATACAGCATGTTCTTTGTCTGTTGACCCCTTTTTTCTCCAAAATTGAAATTATTTCCACACTGCTGATTTATTCCCAAGTAAATAACGTTATCCTTATTATCTTTCTCTTGGCTGCTTTCCATCTGCCTGCTGCTGTTTGACAGTGACAAATTAAAAGCGTATCCTTAAAGATACCATTATGGATTGATGTTTTCACTTTGCATGTTGATAACGATGATACTGGAGCGGAGCGGGTGAAAATTTCCGCTCCTCGCTCGCAGACCTGTCACTTTGCGCCGCTCGTCCGCTCCACTTGGTGCTTCGCTCCGCTCCACTCTCCATTCTCCAGGGAAGCCCTCTCCCCTCTCCCCGCAGTTAGGGACCGTTCTACACGGTACCGCTGTCAGCAGGGTGGAAATAAGTCAAAGTGTAGAGGAGACGGACCAGGTTAAGCGGCCGACCTCCGGGTAAGCCCTCTTGCCTCTCCCCGCAGTTAGGGACTGTTCTCCAAGGTACCGCTGCTTCTCTTCTCAGTTTCTTTTCTGTCTTCTCAGTTTCTTTTCTGAAGTACACAGTAAACTCCATAGTTTTGAAAGAAAATAGTGTGGGTCTGCGCAGGAGCAAAGATGCATTCTGGGTGGGGCATGAGCGACCAGAGCGAAATTGGAGCGAGAGATAAGGCTCCGCTCCACCTTTTAAAAAAATAGCCGCTCCTCGCTCAACACAAAATCCTTCCGCTCCCCGCTCCCCGCTCCCCGCTCCGCTCCCACTCCGCTCCGCTCACGTGCTGTGCTGGATCATTGATCAATGAATCAATATATTGGATGTATGGATCGTTACATCCCTATGTTGGGTGTTACTAGCTTTACAATCAATGTTCTTGCCACGGAACAACACATTCTCACTCTGACCTCGTCACATATTGATGTTTGGTCGTGGACTTTCCATGTCCACATACGACCTGCAAGGTACCCTGGGTACATTGGTTGTTGACGTTCTGGGACACCGTGTTAAGTTCTGACCGTTACATGCATTGTCTTTTTTCAAGATACACTTTAGTTTTCACATTTACATACAGTCTCTTTCAAAATAAACGCACTACATCGGTGAAACACCGCAAATTGGCTTTTTTTCCCTTCAACAACAAAAACACGTAGTTAGGTTTAGGAAAAAAAGAACAGGGTATGGCTTTAGAATCTGTGGAACGTGAACATTGCTCTCGCGGGTGAAAGTCGATGTTTGTTCAACCCATCCACCACCCCTCCCGCCCAACCCACTTGGGCTTTCGCCACCTTAACTTTCGTCCTTGTCCTGCCACATTTCCCCCCTGGCGCGGCTGGATGTCGTTAAATTATAACAGCAACCGGCTGCGTATCGTGCCAACATTAAAGAACACCTTTTTTCGTTGGTTTCTGATGTCGCAAGTCACTGCCGAAGCACCAGATTTCGATGACTTCAAAGTGAGACTGGGCTCTGTAAATATTCCCATTACTTTGATTTAGTCAGGAGGAAAGATAACAAGAACACTGTCAGCTTTCAATTATTTTCACCTGGGGGGGCCAGCAATTGTATCAGAGGGGCCATGTTCCCCTGGCCTCCCTTTGGGGGCGCCACTGCTTGTTATAAGTTAGACTCAGTCAGTCTCAGAAAAGATTGAGGTATAAAGCTTTTTATAAGAATGAAAACAAATTGAGAATAAACTGTTTTATTTAACATAAGTATTTTGTTGTTGTTGCTTCTTATACCTTTGTAATTCACAGCTGACCCATAGACAGCAGGGAGATCATTAAATAACCCAACAACAACAATCAATGGTCTTGCCACTGAAAGATGCTTTTCTTTGATGATTTCTGTGAATATTGGAGAAACCATTGTCCTCATCTTTTATAATCCTGCGCTAACACAAACAGGCAGGGTGAAACTGGAAGCCAGGGTGTGATGTGTCAGCTGTAAAGTGACAAAATCAGATTTATTTACCAGTCGTTTATTAATCATTTTGACTGGCCCACTAATTTCCGGGCAGAACCGCAGGACTCCAATGATGTTGTGAGGGATGAGTGCATTTAAATCAAAGCAGGATGTAATCAGCCATGCAGGGTGTTGAGCTGTCCTTGGGGGATTTAATACTCCATTATTTAAAGCAGGGCATATCAATGTGGAGAAAAAAACACACACTGGCAGGAGCTACACAGAGATGTAAAAAAAAGAAGTGAATAAAATGTGTGATTTCACTAATTGTCTGATTTTTTAATTGCTTGCTTGTTCTTTTTTTTGGAAATTACCCAACAGTTGGAACCCAATAATTTGATCATAAAACTTTTTATTGTCTTTTCTCTCACTGATCCTTGCCATAGATGAATTCTCTAAAACTGTGGTTACAGAATTCACCCACAAAACATTTTCACCGTTTGAGCCGAAGGAAAGGCTGCATAAATCCACTCTAAAACTCTGCTGACTATGTTCAATAAAACTGTGTTGTTCCCATTAGAGTTGCCATACATATAATGAATAATTATTGTCTATCGGTAGATAATGAGCCTGTAAGCCCTGCCCTACGGTGAATCATCCTAATGTATAGTCTAAATTTTACAAAGTAACAGGAGAGACTGTGTCCTGGAAAGTGGGGAGAATCCATTGTGCAACTGTAAGATAGCAGGTGCAGGCCCCCAGATGATCTGCAAGGATGTCGGACAGGGAAAGTGATGTTCTTATCTCACACATTTACCCTACAGGAATCACCCGTGGCTGCAGTGTAGGCTGCTCTCTGGTGTGTTTGTCTTGCAAGATTGTGTGGGAAATTGCACACTCAGCAACCCTCCCCAGATATAAAAATAAATAAAACAGATAAATAGGTAAAATGTCAAACAATTCAAACAGCAAAAGTTGCTGGTTGTAATCTTAAACTCATCCATATTTGAAGACATAGAAGCTTTCCATTAAAAGGTGGCTCACACTGCCATCTATTGAGAGGTAACGTCAACCTACAGTACATAATGCTGCACTGGACACCTTTTGATATAAGAGTGAATGTGTTTCCTCTTGTTCTTCCTGTTATACATCAATCGCTGCTTTCACTTCAAATCACAGCAGATTTCTAAGTATGATTTATATGGATTTACCTTTTCTCTTGAAGTCAGTGTGGCAACTACAGATTAAAAACATGACTATTTATCTGTCTGCCTGTCTCCAGAGATGTTTATTGTCTTTGCTGGCAGTTGAGTGCTGAGCTGGGCTTCACGCAATCACTTATAATAAACACAAAAATGGATTTCACATTTTCAGTAGATCTAATTTTCCAAAAACAGTAAATGTTATTCCCTTAAATCAAAAAATAAAAATGGCAAATGAGCCAATTCAATGTTGTTGGAGACCTGTACTCGTAGTACTTTATAACGATAATGGTGTTCACCTGAGCAAGAGTAAAATGGTGCAGGTTGATTGATGGTTAATAGGGCTTATCAATCAATCCATCAATCAATCACTATAATAATATGGCACTTTTCATACGAAGAGAATGCAGCACAAAGTGCACTCATTAAAATCGGGATCTGAGGAAATGCTGTCGTAAGTGGGAAAACACCAGAAGCGGGATAAAAATTCAAAATAGATAAACAATGTTAAATCACTCAATAAATAACCAAATAGATAGGTTGAAATAAATAAATAAATAGGTTCCAAGATAGAAGAATATGCCAGCTAGAAAAAGTGATCAATAAAAATAGATAAAATACAAAATAACAATAGATACAGGCTAAAAGGTAGATCTTGCTTTTAAAAACATCAGCATCTTGTATCCATAGCTGTGATAAAATCTATTTATTGTCTCTATAGAGCTATTATAATCAGTCTTATGTGAAAGAAGTAGGGCTGGACAGTATATGGATATTATATCAGTATCATGATATGACCTAGATAGATGTCATCTTAGATTACAGTTGTAGTAATATTGTGTTAACTTTTCTTGGTTTTAAAAGCTGTGTTACGGTAAAGTGATGTAATTTTCTGAACTTTACAGACTGCTTTAACTGTTCTATTTGTCTTTACCCACTTAGTCATCATATCCACATTCCTAACAGCTATGTATCAAAAATCTCTGCAATATTGTCTCAACATTACTATTGATATTTTTAAATAGAAAAATACTGTGATTTTGAATTTTCTCCATATTGCCCATGAGACGGTTTTGTGTTGCCCTTTTAGGAATACATGGATGACAATTGAAATAGGGCATAAAGATGTACTTTTCTGACAAAAGCATGTGCTACTTATTTCTAAAAATCACATTATAATGCTTTGCCTTGACTGCTTGAATGCTGATGATTCATAAGCGCATTGTATTGATTGTATTCTATGTAAAGAAAACTTTAAGCTACAGTCTCCCTCTATGTGTCTCTCCCTGCTGCTGAAACACTTGAACAGGATGCACTCAGCTCTACATTATACAGCCCTTCCCTGATGTCTACCCTTCAGTGAGCCCAATAGTGATGAAATTTATGACATACTCGAAGTGAGGCCGTCAGGTTCTCAGTGGAGAAAACAAAAGCAAGGCGTGAATTGAAGTCAGAATCAACTTGTCCTTCAACCGAATGCCAAAATCACAAAATTACAAGTGAGGATGTGTTTCAAAACCTCGCTGCTAAAGTCATTTATTGCATTAAAGTAATTAAAGCTCAACTTCAAAACATTCACATTCTCGACAGAGGCAATTGGTTTAATAGATTCTGATAAATTCAATTAAATTTCATGAATAATGGCAGAGGAATTAATCTACATTGGTCACATTTTCCAGCCTAAAAATACAGTTTTATGGATGTCTCCTGAAACATACTTTAATTTTGCTCACAGTGACTGAAACAGAAACAGTCAAACCGGTAATTGGGACTCCTGAGCCAAGACACTCCAGTACTTGTAGATGTACTTAATAACAAACACTGCTCGAGGAAAGGTGAAAGGGTCACTAAAATCAATAGTTTTCTTCTTTCTGGTGTTCGAATGCGCGCTGTAAATTTCATGGCAGTAGTTCTGACGTATGTGTGTCACCGCTTGGGAAAACAAACAGATGGAGATGAGCTCACCATCTCTGCACCGCCGAGGTTTTAATCTATTAATTACCTCATTTGGTTTCCTAAATAATAAGGTGTGCAAAGTTCAAAATCCCCATTGGACCGGGAAAAGAAAACACAGTTGGTTCCGGGCTGCAAATTGTTATGACCCTTTTTACAATTATCATAGTCCCAAGAGAGTGAGTAATCCCACTAGCTCTCAGTTCAATAATAGCAACAACATTTTCGCTAATTACTTTAGCGCCATGACAATGACTTTCTCCCACTGTGCTATTTGGCAGTTTCATGAATCGCAGCTCTTGTCAACTAATATGAATCATCAGTGAATTAAGAAAATTTACACTAATTCTCAATGGCAAATTTACAAAGATGCAGCCTGTTTAACCAAACGAATTCCAGGTTTATGTCTACAAACATCTTTCCACAGCCAGATTCCATACTTCAATAAACCAACATCAGCAACATCTGCATTACACAAATTAATTCACAAGAGCATGGGCGGATATGAGACAATAGGTCCCTGGGCACAGATATGCACAGGGTCCCTCCACCTCTCCTACATAGCAGCAAGATACGCAAACTTTGGTGGTTTAAGGAACCGTACGCATGCTGCATCTTTAACCTGCTGGAAAATGCTAGGTCAGGCGCTGGGTGCTACTCTTGTGCCTTTTTTTGAGCCAGCTTTCAAGAGCACAGCAGCAGCTCGCATCTGGGGTTGCTAAGCAAACTTAAGAAGTATTGTATCGAAGCCTATTTACCTGAAATCCTGAGTGCAGAGTTCATCTTCTTCTATGCGCTTTTCATAAGTGTGTAGGCCTATTGTCTGTGAGACAGATGTAAAGCTCTGGGTAGACCTGCACCAAAATAATCAACTTCCATATTTACCACAGACTGATATTTACAGAAGAAGGGCAAGACATCTGCTGGCTGTGATGGGTTGTTCCTCATTCCATGACATGAGGTGCATGCTGCTGCATTCCAAAAGTTGAACTTGTAGCCATCGCGGCCTGAAAAACAGGCACTCGGAAATGTGTGCTTGCCACTATGGGGTCCTCATTGAAAAAATGAGGCATGTGTACGGCCCCTTAGGTCTCTATGTAGTTAACATTGTGTTCACACCAAACATGATGTGAATTTTTGCGTCGTGTTAATCGCGCAAGTTTGAATGCTAGAATATTTTGTGTTGACTCACCTCATATACGCAAATAACTTGCATCATACGCACATGAAATCGCTGAATCAGTGAATGAACTTCCGCCAGTACGTCCTTAGCGTCATACATCCCTGGAGGATCTGAATGCTGATTGGACATCCCGGTGTGAATTGGTCGCTTAAGTTCAGATTTTTCAACTGTCACGAATAAGCGTATGCTGTGATATCATTGTACTCGCACCGCCCGGCAGTAATTTGCGTCTAATAGCATCTTTACATTGTTTTATTCGCAGCCAGTGTAAACACAACATTATGCTTATTTGTGTGGTTTGGTGTTTGTTTGGTGTCTCTTTTGGTAGTTTTGTGTCTCTTTCTAACCATTTTTGTCTTCTTGTGGTTGTTATGTGTCTTTTTGTAGTTGTTTGGATAATATTGTATCTTATTATGGTAATTTTGTGGCTCTTTGATTTAATTTTATGTCTTCTTTTAGGCCTCCTTGTGGTTGTTTTTTTCCCATTTTTGTAGTTACTTTGTGTCTTTTGGCCCCTGGGTCTGTGCACAATAGGCCCATTCAGTAATCAATTCAGGCACAAGACAAGTATAAATGACTAAAGTAACATTGTCGGCTACTATGAACAGAATATTTTACAAACAATACCTCTTTTGATTAGAGAGCAAACTGAGAGAAACAAGCCATCAGGCGCATGTGGACAGGGTTTGCTCATTAAGATTTCCACAGTTCACTCTAAAACAAGTTAAAAACAAAAGCACACAGGGTCACATTCACAGGTGAGACCGTAGTTTGTGCACAACCTTGGGAATCTGGGTAAGCTTTGATCATATTTTCATGTTGAGGAGCACTTGAATCAGCAAGTGCTGGTCCACCTGGACTATTTTTATAAACAGCAGTGCCTAAGGCACAAGCTTGTGTTTGCCTTAAATCTCTTTCAACATCCAAAGATACAGTGCTATCCACTGAGTTCAGAGAGCCAACCTCTCCATGAGCATCAGACAAACTTTTATGTTAAGGCGGAAGATAAAAAGAATATACAGACAGTAAAGGTTTGGGACCATAGAGACAGTAAGCTGTTTGTCTGATATGTATGTGAAATATAGGTTTCTAGGTTTTTAAGTTTGTTGCTCATGCATCACCAAAGGCTAGTAATAAAATGGTATTCACTGTTCAGTCGTCTGGTTGTCCCTACCTCTGACAGGATCAGGCTGAAACCAACATAAATAATTCAATTTATTTCTTAGAGCCGGTCACAATCTTCCACTTGATCTTCTTTCTCATCATACCTTTATGACATTTTGGTGAAAATAAAATGATATATATATATATTTGATTTCCAGGTTTCAGGCTTCTGCAGGTACAATTCAATCACAAGTACTGTGCACTTCTCAAACCACTTAATCTTCCATTTCATAGTGAATTCTCAAGGAAAGTGTGGTGAAGTGTAGGTCAGCAACTTATTCACTTTCTCACTTTAAAGAGTATCAATAGCATACTCCAATGTGATTTCGACCTCAGAGCGGCAATGAGACAGCTCTAATCAATGCAACAAATTACCTGCTATTAGCCACTGACCAGGGCTCTGTATCTTTCCCCCTGTGGTTTCACTGCAGTCTGTGATAATATGCACAAAGGGAAATGTATGCAGTATTTTTTAGCAACAATGTATATCACCGCCTAATGATATAATATTTAATGGCATCATTACCTAATATAAATGAGACCAGCATATATACAGTAAGTGTATCTTATGTCTTATGCCAGTGGTATTGTTAGCACCCAAAGTTCCATCCATTTATCCATCCATTTATTTTCTGCTGTTTATCCAGGGCCGTGTCGATGTAGCAGCAGGTTAACCAAGCCACTCCAGGGGTTCCTCTCTGTAGCAGCATTTTCAAGCTCTTCCTGGGGGATCCTGAGGCGTTTCCAAACCAGATGAGATATCTAGTCTTTCCAGTGTGCTCTGGGTCTACCCTGAGGTCTCCCTGTTGAACATGCCTGAAAAACCTCCAAGGGTAGGTGCCAAGGATGCATGCTGATCAGATGCCTGAACCACCTCAACTGGCTCCTTTCAACACAAGGAGCAGCAGCTCTACACTGAGCACTTTACCATAACTCTAAGAGTGAGCTTTGCCACCTTATGGAGCAAACTCATTTTGCTTGCTTGTATCTGCAGGTTTACTCTTTCATCACGACCCAAAGCTCTTGACCATAGCTGAGGGCTGGAACATATCAACTTGTAAACCAAAAGCTTCCCCTCCAGCTCAGCTCACTGTCCAATACACTGATCGCAACAATGCCCGCATTACTGTTGGAGCCACACAAATCTGCCTGTTAATCTCACGTTCCATTTCACTCTCACTTAAGGGAGCAATCCACCATTTTCAGGCAAAGAACCATAGCCTCAGATGTGGAAGTATTGATTGCCATCCCAATGCTTGACACTTGACCACAAACTGCCCCAGTGTCTGCAGAAGATCATGGTCCGATGAAGCCAACAGAAATGCATCATCTGCAAAGAGAGGAGCTGCAATTCTGACGTCCCCAGAGCAACGTATAACAGGAATGTCAATTCTGCTCTGCTGTACTGTTCAGAGAGTTGCCGAGCGATCAGAACCGACATGATGAGAGTTGAAGCCTTCCACAATGGATGCCCTTAAACAAATATGCCAGATCTTCTGGCCAAACAAAATCTCCAACCTTCAACTGTACAAGAAAACAGGTAACCGGAGCATCACCAAAGTAATCATACACAGACGTTTGAAATGGCTAGGCCATGTGTTAAGAATGGAAAAGGGCTGGATCATAATAGTCGCCTTAAGATGGACACCACCAGGCAAAAGAAAACCCGGAAGGCACAAAACCACCTGGCGCACAACTGGAAAAGATGAACCTGTCATGGGGAGAGGTGCAACATGCTGCCAAGGACTGAATGCAATGCAAGCCTTATGATGAAGAGGAGTATGTAAGTAAGGGCAGACACTCTTGTCCCCAACTCTGCAGTCCATGAAAATCACAAACAGAATCTGGGACAACCTGGCAGAGCCAAACACCCACTGAAAGTATGTTTGACTTCCTGCAGAGAACGTGGACACATTTCTCACTCCCGTTAGATGAGGACCGGATGGCTCGTAGCAACAGACTGGTACCCCATACCCCCGCAATGCCCCCCACAGGACTCCCCGGGGACATGGTTGTGAGCCTTCTCCATGTCCAAAAAACACACTGGATGAGCAAATCTGATGGCCCTTTACTCCTTTAAGGTAGGAGACCTGGTCCTCTGTTCAATGGCCACATACCCCATAAGCCCAATGCCATTCTGTTAAACAATCGATGCTGCTATACCGAGGAGTCATTTCTGGTGTGTTTGTCTTTCTTTGTTGCTTCTTTGTCAAAGATAAATTTGTTGAAAGGGACTTTTAATCTGCATTTTGCTTATCGCACCATCTGACAATTTGTAAAAGCTTTGGTTTTGTTTACATTTTACACACAGCGGCAAATAAATGCTGTAAGCCCAGACAGGCTGAAACTATGAGGAGAAAAATCCAAACCAACAAGTGTCAGCTTCTGTGTATATTTCTTTATTTATCACATGGAAGAATTTATACACCTACCCTTGTCCCCTTTCAAATTTTGGAAGTTTCTGCAGTCTGCAGGGATGCAAGATGATGTGGGAGATCATATGCAAAAAGCTTTTTAAAAAATGTTAGGGTGACAGCGGGATCTGCGAGTATGCATGAGAATACCACCCTCAACACCAACCTGAGTTGAAACTCCTCCTGATGCATATTTGATTAGAAAACTGTCTTTCCTCTGCATTTATCATGGGTGCCTGTGGGCAAAAAACAAACAAGTCTGTGTAAGACCCCGGGTGACTGGAGCGCTGGTCGAAGCAACAGAGGAGTCAGAGGTTGTTGTTGAGGAGTTGAACAAATATCCTATATGAAGGAACTACAGTGGGGGCTTTGTCAGGGGACATGACACACGAGAGGATGTCAGTCACGATGCAAATAAGTTTAAGACAATGACATAGTGTGGGTATGTTGTATATTTTGCAGCAAATGGGCAAGAAATGAAAAGATTTGTTTTCATTTTAGGATAAACTGTTTTTTTAAACAGTTTGTTGCACTATGTCATCGAGGAATGAAACTTGTGTTAATGCAGATGGTGAAGGGAATAAAGCCCAGAGAGCTGAGGGAAAATATCCAGTATAAGAGGTTAAGATCAGTGGCCTGAAACTATAATTAAATCTGCTAAATTAAAGTGTTGGAGGGTGCCAAACATGACTGGTGAAAGCATGGTTGGTCAAAGAATGGTATTAGAGTACAAGTGTTAGAAGATGGGGACACTATTACCACATGTAAATCAGAGTTGGGTAAATATTAGGGAAGTTAGGAGGAAGGAGATAAATTAGGAAAACTATATTTTTAAAAGGAAACTGAACAGGTTAGCACAGCTGAGTCATTTAAAGGAACAGTACGCATGATTTAGGGGGGTTTGGGGTATCTAGCAGTGAGGACTGAAGACTGCAACCAGCTGAATCTTCTCCCATGTGCCAAGCGTGAACTCAGAGTTCCTTCAGTGTTCATTGTTCAAGAGGTTTTTACCAAGAGCCAAATTACCCACAGAGGTTTCTTCCTCTCCAAAATAATCGAACCAGGGATTGCAACCAGAATAAAACACTGAATAAAGCAGTTTCACGTTACAAATCAGTGTTTCTCCTACGCTGTTTAGCTCATTGCAGATGTGCAGCTAGCCCAGCACCTGCTAATGTGTTCCAATAACTTGTGATCCAGATGTTCAGGAGGTTTTTACCACGAGCTGAATTATCCACAAAGGTCTCTTCCAAACAAATGGACCAGGTGATTAAAACCAATAAAAAACACTGAATACAGCAGTTTCACGTTAAAAAAAATGGCCCTATCTAGAGTCAGTGTTTGGTTTGTCTGTTCTGAGCTCCTGTAGAAACCTGCCAATCTCTGTAGACAAGGACCCGCTCCCTATGTAGATCTAAACGACTCGTTCTAAGGTAACGAATACATGACAGTTCTTATTTTCAGGTGATTATACACTAAAAAAAAACATACTTATTATTTTATATTCCATCCCTGCCTATACATCCACTGAAATCCTACGCACTGGACCTTTAAGTAATGAATGACCTACAGTAAGCAATAAGATGTGTGAGAGACAAGATGATGTTGTGTTAAATGTCAAGGCAAAAGGCATGCAGTATTTTCATTTCAAAGTCAGGCTAATTAAGTTGGCAGCTGTAATGTTAAAGATCATGCGAGGGTAGTAAATGTTTACAAGCTGGAGGAGCAAGTTTGGTAATGAGACATTACATGTGGTTTGATTTCTCTACCAGTGTGTGTTAAAACATGCAGGAGACTGTAAACGCTAAAGAGAGACAGATATGAGCGTATTAAACACCAATATGTAGCCCACTCATATTCCATAAGGCCATAAGTAGGTTAGGCATTACATATCTGAATTACCATTAAGGCGTTTAAGAGCATACATGAGGCATCAAGATGTATAATATTGACCTTATGTTCACCCAGGGAAACCAGGCGAAGAGGAGAGGCGGGGGTCAAGTGAAGGGGGACAAAGGTCACACAACCTGCTTGCCCTGCACTGGCCGTTATAAAATCCTGATATAGATCCAGCTGTACTGAAGAAGATAAGAAAGTAAGATTGTGGAAAAGTCAAATAATGATGAGGTTATGAGGAGGAGAAGCGAGTATGAAACTTGCAGATGTTCACGGATAGATTTGTGGTACAAATGATTATTTAGGAAAGGCTGCAGCCAGAGGGATCGACACTTTTCACCGGAGTAAGACAAGTACCACCACAACAGGTATTTCCTTCAGCCGATGCACTGACAGCACTGCCAGGGGGATGATCTTTGGTCAAGCCTGAAATCGCTGGAGAGCTTTTAGTAGCACTGAATTGAGTGGATACAGGGAGTGCTCCTGTATTTTTAAAGATTAAATAGAAGTGGACAGCTTTGAGATTGTGGATGTAGCAGATAAGGAATAGAGTGAGATGAGGAGGATTTGAAAGCTGCCTTGGAGGGATCTGAAAACAGTATGGGGGAAAACAACAAGGAGATGAGGGGAGGAGATTAGGGTGGGCCTATGTCATTAGTTTAGCAGGGGATGCATTATGGAGATAACAGATGAGTTAATAAAGACAATTAAGACTGAGACACTGTTTTATTAGCTACATGGAGTTTAGCTCAAGGATTTGCATCAGTGAGGTCAGGCATGGGTGTTGGGCAACAACACCTGGAATTTAGTCTGTGTTCCATTTCATACCAGAGGTGTTTGATGGAGTTGAGGTCAGAGGTCTGGGCCATGGGTGCATTATGAGACAGTGGGTCCCTGGGCACAGATATACAAAGGGCCCCACCAAAAGTCCTCCACAGGACTGAGACACCCAGCCTTTGTGGTGGTTTTGCATCTCTTTGTAGTCGTTATTCATCTTTTTGTGGTCATTTTGTGTCTCGTTATGGTTGTTATGTGTCTCTTTGAAGTCATTTTAGAAAACGAAGAATGAAAGAAGAATGATCCTTACTGACACTATACACACAGGTACTGTACAATGAAACTTTGTTTGGCTACTGTCTGGTCAATTTAAAACTAAACAAAAACAACTATGTTTTTTTTATGTTATGTAGTCCTTTAGGTCTCTTCCAGTCAATTTCGGACTTATTGAGATAATTTTGTGTCTTAATTGATCATTTCTGTTCAAAATTTGTAGTTTTTGTGGTTGTTTATGTCTCTTGGTAGTCATTTTGTGTCTCTTGATCATCATTTTGTGTCCTTGATAGTTGTTTTGTGTGTCTTGATAGCCATTTTGTGTCTCTTTATAGTCATTTTGTAAGTCCTTGTGGTTGTTTTGCCCATTTTGTAGTTATTTTGTGTCTCTTTGCAGTTCCTTTGTATCTCTTTGTGGTCTCTTTGTGGTCAGTTTGAGTTTCTTCCTGGGTGCCACCTGTTCATTTCATTGACATTTTGCAAGTGAAGGCCAGGGGGAAAGGGGCTGACACTTTGGACCCCTGTACTTGTGCCCAGTAGGTCCATTCAGTAATCCATCCATGCTTTGGCAGGTAGGGCCATAGCCACAGATTTCTTACTAATTAGATTTTTCATGCCTGATTTATTCACTTTACTGTTGAATGTATCTTCTGTAAAATTGTAATCTCCTGTCATGGTGATATAAATGCTGCTAAAGGCTTTCTTACAAAGAGGGGAATATAACTGTGATGGGGAAATGCTGAATTATTTGATTGTAGTTTTGCACTTTTTGCCTTATGGTGCTGTATTTTCTCGACAAGTGAACACCTTAGGATGCAAACGGAGAATGTGTTGTAATAATAATAATAATAAAGTTAATGATAATGATAATAATAACAATAATCTTTATTTTAAAACTGAGGAAATAAAAGACTAAAAAGACTTCAAGTCTAAATGAACTTCTAACTCAAGTAAAATCAGAACAGTCAGTGTAGTATCCGTTACCAACTGTTGGAGGCAGTAATGCACTCATGGATGCTACAGTCTGCTGCACAGACACACGAAGAAGAAAAGTTGGTTGAGTGGGTATCTTTTACCCTAGATTTTGCCTCACAGGCAGCACATCCTGGCTGTGTAAGCAATAAATTCCAGTTTGTCTTGTTGTGTTTTGCCCAAATCAACAGTCCTAAACCATAGCTATGGCCTCAACTATGACTTCAACTTCAGTGTAATTGGTAGACCGTGTCGGACACAGGAGAAAGTCCGAAAGAAAGGTTTGCCTGAGAGGATCTCCTGAGGGGAAAAAAACCCGTCCATCCCTTCCTTCTGTCACCATTTTTTTTCTGTTTTTGACTCATGTTATTGCTCTTGTCAGGCATAAAGAAGACGGTGGAGAAAACGTGGACGGTGTGCTTTACCTTCTTTCTCTAATGTTTAATTTTGGCAATTTGACATCTAGTTTGCGTTGATTAATACAAACAACAGAGTGAAGAAAGATACAGCGATAAAATGACGGAGCGGTCGTCGTTGTTACTTCGTAAACAATTAGCAGGTAAGTTAGCTAATTGTTGCTACCATGGCTTATTTTGACTGAAACGTTGTACTGAGTTATCACACGAAAGGGAACATTATTATTTTCAGTCGTGTGCTGTTTTAGTTAATTAGTCAGCTACGTTTTTACATACAGATACAGCTCGTGATAACAAAGTAAACTGCACGTGTACTCATAGCACGCCGCACAGCTGTTAGAGAGGATATGACTAATGCTAGCTGTTGCTCAATAGCCATTGAAGGCTTTTCAGAATCACCAGTCACAGGCCAATACATGTGCTTAGATATTCAGCTACCAGCTAAGCATTGTCCGGTATCTCGTTATCAGTTAAACTAACATTGGGTCACCTAAATTAGTAAGTACATTCACTACACTGAATGTAAAATTAAAAGCAACCATTTTGTTTTTGTTCCCTTTTTTCACAGGGTAAAGGTAAAGATCTAAGACTTTTTAATGCAATCGGTAGATATATTTCTGTCAAATTTTGGACACAAATTTGAAAAATTCTGTGTTAGGTGGATAGATTAATCTGGGAAAGGAGAAGTGCTCATTGACAGATGTGGCATCATTACTACACAGGTGTGCCTTGGGATGGTCACAATAAAATACCACTTTAAAATGTGTTGTTTTGTTCACATAATACAAAGCCACAGATGCTGCAGAATTTATGGAGCATGTTCCTGACATGCTGACTGCAGGAGTGTCCACCAGAGCTGGTATCCCTGAATCTGGCAGTACATCCAACCATCCTCACAGCTGCACAGGTCGGTTACTTTGACGAACTGCTGCCAGGTCAAGACCTTGGTGAGGATGATGAGCATGCAGACGGACTTCCCTGGGATGATTTCTGACAGTTTGGGCTGACATTCTTGGGTTGTGCGAACCATTTGATGCATCTGCAGTCCTGCAGGTGAAGATGCTGGATTTGGAGGTCCTGAGCTGCGTGGTCTGCAGCTGTGTGGCTGGTTGGATGTACTGCTAAATTCATGGAAAAGTCATAGGAGACAGTTTATGGTCCTGTTTGTGGACATTCCTGCAGTCAACGTGTCAGTGGCATGCTCCCTCAAAACTTTGTGACACCTGTAGCATTGCGTTGTGAGACTGAACTGTACATTTTAGAGTGGTCTAAATCAGCACGTAGATATGCCACACCTGTCAGGTGGATATATTATCTTGGAAAAGGAGAAGTGCTTATTAACACGGATTTCAATAAATTTGCGACCAAAATTTAAGAGAAGAAATTGCATGAAAAAAGTCTTAAACCTGTAAAAATGGGAACAAAAACTAAAGTGTTTAAAGTTTTGTTCAGTATAATTTGATGAACTTACTCTCCATGTTGATACAGGCTACTTTATGTTTGACAGTACCTTGATTTAAAATCAATTTTTAAGGTACACTAAACTATTTGCATCTTATATTTCAGAGCTCAACAAGAACCCAGTGGAAGGCTTTTCTGCAGGTCTTGTGGATGATGATGACATCTATCAGTGGGAAGTGCTCGTCATTGGACCTCAAGACACATTATTGTGAGTGAAATGATTTGCCATTCACTTGTAGCTGAGCTGGATATTCACTCATAATCCTCAGTGTACAACTTATCACCATCTTCTTTGTCATTTGCAGTGAAGGAGGTTGCTTCAAAGCCACTTTAACCTTCCCTCATGACTATCCTCTGAGGCCTCCCAAGATGAAGTTTATCACTGAGATCTGGCATCCAAATGGTGAGAACTAATTTAATCATTTTTTGTCCAAGTAATCTGCATCAAAATAAGTATTTGAAATCAATATTCCTTTTGTGTAGTCAGTGTGAAAATGAATGTTGTGGTAGCCTACAGTCAGAATCTGCTAATCAGTATCCTCAGTTATATTTATGTAAATAGATTTTTTTGCCGATGTTTGGGACTAGATAGGGGACTAGTCTCAAATTTCTGCATTGGCATTTTAATAAACCTCAACAGCAGTGACAAGTTGCTGTGAGTTTACAAACATACCAGTAATCTCTGCATATTCTTGTTCACTGCCAGTGGCAAAAAATGGCGACGTGTGCATCTCCATCCTGCATGAACCTGGCGAGGACAAGTATGGCTATGAGAAGCCTGAAGAGCGCTGGCTGCCAATCCATACAGTGGAGACCATCATGCTCAGCGTCATCTCCATGTTGGCAGACCCCAACGGAGAGTCTCCTGCCAACGTAGATGCAGCTGTAAGTGCCCATTGTCTTTCATAATAACGTTCTCAAGCTACCTGTATAACAAGTGATATACAGTGTACAATGCTCCAGGCTTGAAAATCATATTCAACATTAAGTTCATTGCCATTTCAACAAGAATGGATCCGAATATATATCTAAAATTTCCCTTAAAAAGCAATACAATTAAAAACAGATTTTACAAAAGGAAGAAAACATTTAGCAGCACAGTCATTCAAATCAGGCAAAACATATCAAACAAAAGGAAACATTTTATTCCTTATCTCTGTGTATACATGTATACATGTGAAGAAGCATGCAGAGGGGTGTATACAACCTAAAATGACTATGAAGTCAACCGAGTTTAGTCTTGCCTTTCTAATGGAAATCCAAACAAGTGGTCAGAGTGACGTGGGTCCCTGTGGAGGCAAATCACAGCCTGTCAAGGCCGAGTTGAGTCTTAGTTGGGAGACAGAAAAAGGCAAAAGTTTAAAACAAACCACTCTCATTCCAAGGTTGTTAAATACAGATGCTTTGTCAAGCCCCTCGGTGTCTGAAAGGGACGCACAGGGCACCCTTGAGCGTATTATCTATATGACGCACAGCTAAAATACATTGTAACACATGGTTACTGTTGTGAGAGGGTTGTGGTAAGGTTTAGGCAGCAAAACCACTTGGTTAGGTTTTGAAAAAAAATCATGTTTATTGGCTGTTTGTCATGTAACGTAATGTGACATAAATACATCATGTGAGCGATAGTGGTGCACGATGACTGCATGTGAATTTCACACTGGACACAAATGGTGGTCTCCTGGGTTAAAGTATTGTTGTGTATACCCCATCCACCTCCTCTTCCTCCTGCCCTACACAGACTTTCACGTTCCGTATACTACGTCAGTTACTTCAGTGTAA
>NC_065514.1:16465165-16543861 GCF_006386435.1 Epinephelus moara | reverse complement strand
TGTAAAACTATGCTAGTCTTTCCTTAAAGTCTCAGGTGTCCTGGATGTATCATTGGTTTTAAAGTTGTCCTGCTTGATGCTCATCATTGTTCCAGATGCTCCTTGTATCAGTATATTTCACCTTGCAAAACAGTGGTTGGTTTTACTGGAGATTTTAGTATCACATGGTCGACACACTGTTTCTCTCCAGCATGTACAAAAGTGGTGAAAACAGTGTTGCCAGCTCTAACAGCCTGTTGTAGCATATAGATAAGATCTTTTTCGTGGAACACTTTTCACTGTGATTAATAGTTGTTGCTTCTTGGATGAGTGACAGATATTGGTCTGAACACAACTGGAAATGTGATGGTCCGCTGCTCTGACTTCTTTTGTGCCCGTAAAAGAGAGAAAGGCAGAGATGTTTAAACCTGTGGTGTGTGCTTGTGCTTTTTACCTATGAAGTTTCCTATGAGGCAAGAAGCAGATAATGTTTCTGACTTCTAATGGAGACACTTGTATTTCTCTTTCTTTGTTCTTTTTTTCCTCCCGCCACATACAGTTAACTATGATGTAACATTTTAAAAACTGGTCAAAAACACCCCATTACCACCTGGTACCACACGGACGTTCACACACACATACTGTACACAGTGATACACAATTAAGAGCACGGAGAAATGTATGTGAGCTATTACACGCACATATGCTTTTAAGCATTCGTGCATTGTCCACACACGTCAGACCAACACATACATTAAAGTGTATCGGATTCCTCCCACCACTCAGAGTCAGCTCCACGCTGTGGATAAAGGTTTTTCAGGGTTGTTTCTACCCAAAGACTGTTTGTGTTTTGGGGGTTTTTCTGAGCTGCGGTAGCTGAGATCATAAAACCTGTGAGAGCTTTACAGCAACGCCACTGTTTGGCCTCCCAGCTCATTTCACCACTCTGTTTCACCCTGTGTGTGTGTGTGTTTGTCTTCTCTATGTTTCGGTCCCTTTACAAAGGTTTTTACAACCTTGGTGTTACTTTCATAGCTTTGGACTCCATTCTAGATATGATAACTTTGGCATGGCTCTGTGGATGGCAGTGGTTGGTTGGTCCACTGCTTTGGTCCAGGACTGGGCCAATGGATGGAAATAACTGAACAGCTTTTCAGTGGATTGCCATGAAATTTGGTACAGACCTTCATGATCCCCAGAGGATCAATCACACAGATTTTAATCCCCTAAATTCTGCACTAACACCACCTTGAGGGTGACTTTTTGGTTTAGTGAAATGTCCAAGCAGCTATGGGATGGATTTTCATGAAATCTAGTACAAACATTCATGGCTCCCAGAGGATTAAACCTAATAGCTTTGGTGATTCTCTGACTTTTCTTGTGGAGTATCCCATGAGAATGACACTTGTGGTTCAGAGAGAAATGTCTTGATAACAATTCAGTGTACTGAAATATGTTTCAGACATTCGTGTTCTCCTTGGGATACATTTTATGTAGTAACTTTGGTGGTCCCTTACCTTGAGACTTATCCAGTACTTTTTGGGGTAATTAGAAATTATTAGTATGCTAACACACTAAACTGAGATGATAAACATGGTAAACATTATACCTTCTTAATGAGAGTGCCTAAAAACTTGGTGCATGGTTTTGCGGGAGGGTCCATGTCACTGGTTCGACAGCCCATTGGTTCGACATCCCATTAGTCCGACTGTCCGTGGTGCTGAACGGCTCGCGGTGGGCGTATGGTGCGCCGCGACCGGCTTGAGGCGGAGCAGGCTCACGGCTTATGTGTTTGTCACTTTCTTTTTCATTTTAACCCACACCATGATCTTTTCCTGACCCTAACCAAGTGGTTTTTGTGCCTAAACCTAACCAGACCTTAACCACAGGGCATCATGATGATTTCGGAATGGACTTCGGAACAATGAGTTTAATATGGTCGGAACAATGGGATGTCGAACCAATGGGCTGTCGAACCAATGGGCAGTTCCCTTGCGGGACGCAGCAATGCACGTTTAGGCAAGCACCGTTATCATCTTAGCCCATGCTCTGAGCACAAATTTGATAACCCGCTTTTCAAGAATGCATAACAAAAATCCTGATCTTTGTAGTTTGGTGAAAATGATAAGTAGGACTGAGTATCAAAGTGTGAGCAAGTTTTATTTCTAAAATTTGGCAAATTTGGCAAACTAGACTGAATAAAACAAGCTATAAGTATGAAGGCGTACCGAATACACTATGTTTTCCTATAATTTGTATATTTGGTCTCACACCTGTATACGTGGAAATTAATATTCTACCTTGTAAGCTTGTTTGGACTGGATATCTAATGGATAAAAGACACTACACTGATAGCCTACAAAAATACAGACCCCACATCTGAGTAGATTGAAGCTGTTGGACATAATTTAGTCCATCAAAATGTCTATATATTTTTGCACTTTTCAATTGTGCGTATTTTCCAGTACATGGTTATGGTGTCCGCTTTGAGAATTTATCAGAAAGTCATTTGAAAATCTGCAGGGATGTGTAAATGCAGTTGCAGCCGTGCTGTGCCAGCAGTACGAGCAGCAAAAATCTTAAGTGTATCTTTGGACATTGATGATCACCATAACTAGTCCTTCTCAGGCAAGCGCAGCCGGCACCCACAGGAACGATACCCTGCAATCCTTTTTTTTGTCTACAAGTGAGGATTAGAATATGCAATTTACAAAATCCAGTTGAAATTAATATATGTTTTTAAATCCTTGAAGATCCACTCATTACTTAAAGTCTGTGTAATTTAAGAGAGACATGAAAAACCAAAGTAATGGTCAAAGTTGTCATACTGAAATTTAAGGTGTGGTCAATGGAACTCATTGAGCAACATTTCTCCAACTCCAGCTGCTGCAAGAGGCAGCAAAACATCCTTTATTTTTATAGTTATAGTTTCCTAATGGAAAACTTGCCACGGTATGAACAGTGGTTAAAAAAACAGTCACGACTCAGCCTTGAGCAGAGTGACTGTCCGCTATTGACCAACGAACTGACTGCAGTGTTCACAGCTCCACCTTTTAGTGCCAGATATGTGTGCTAGGTACCCCAACAGAGGGGGGACCAAAAATGGGGACGGTATGGAACGGTTCCATTGGTACCATCCACAACTTTTCACAATGGGAACGGAAAAAAAGTGCACTGAACTGTACTGAACTGTACTGTACCGTACTGCTCGGTGGAAACAGGGCTAAAAAGTGACGAGATGAGAATAAGCCACGTTTGTAGCGCAGGATGTAAGGCGCTGACCTTAGGTGATATACCAAGTTTTAAGAGAGTCCCTCTTCTTAACATCAGCATTTAGGCATTGCCATTGTGTGCATGTTAGCATGCTGGCATTAGCACTTACATTTATCACCATTTCACAGCCTATTAAAGATGTATCAGTCAGAGCACGTGTCACTTCAGCAACACTACAGACATGAAAGCGGGTTTCGTTCATAGGAATACTTTGCAGCTGAATCCTCACAACTGAACTGTGATCTAAAATCAGATACAAACCGCGCTCTGTCCCCATACATCTGTGTGTGTCTTTCACTCGTTGTCCTCTTCCCACAGCACTTCTTCCCCTGATCTAAAATTAGTGGAAATCTTTTTTTTTTAGTGTATCTGGTATCATTTCTGCAGCTCTGACAGTTGTTATTTTGGTCGTAACCTCACATGACAGGAGCGTGCTTATGTGTGTGCCATCTTCAGTGAATGGAAAAGGGACACTTTTCTGAAAGCTGAACTCCCAACACATTTAGGATGTTTGGATGCTTTTCATATTTTGTTGGCTGTTTATAAGTCTGTGGTTGCGAGGCTGTGGGTCGTGGCAGACGTCTGCACAACAACAACCATCCCTCTCTTCCCTCTGTCTCACGTGCTCTCTCTGTCTTTCCATCTCTCCACCTATGCCTCTTTATCACTTTGTCTTTCTTCTCTGTCTTTCCCTCCACTCTCTAAATATTGTTTTTACCTTCTGTTTATCTCTCTCAATCCCTTTGTCTCCTTTATTGATCACCACAGTAAACAGATGCATTTCTCCGATGGCTTGGATGCTAGCGCCTATTTTTCATGACATTTATTTATGTGTGTTAGACTTGGGATTTGCACTGGTGACGGTGTTAAAGGTCGAGAGTTGTTGTTTGTTTAGAACAAGTGAATTGATGCTAGCTGACGGAAAGTGTTTACATGCATATTAATGTGAACGTGCACGGCTGTGTTTGCGTGGCCTGTTCGCTTCGTTCTGCCAGCGGTACTTTGGGTCTGAGTCCGGGCCAGTGGTTTAAGGGAATTGCAGATCCTCGTAAATAGCGCCGTGTGGGTTTTTGATTCCCGCTGTCTCTTTCTATCTGACTTCTGCAGAGTCGAAAGTTGGAGATTTATTTCTGGCACTGCTGCCTGCTGTTTTTGTTGTCCAGTGCTTAGAGCATGTTGTCTTAACAAACATCATCCTTTGCTGCAGGATGTTTGGTGTCTTTAAGCCCGAAGGCAGTGTTTCGGAGAGGAGCTGTATCATTTCAAAGACGCGCCCTGTGAGCGCATTAATCTCCAAACGACAACCTTTTATGAGCTAAGAAAGACATGGTTGTTGACAATACATTTTTCAGCTAATCCACTGGGGTTTTGAATGGTTTAATTAACTGAAGTTACTCATGAAGGAAATATGAACGCTTTATTCTTGAAATCTGAGATTTTGTTTTCTTCCAACAGTGGCTCTATTACTCTATTAAAAATATAAAAAAACAAAAACAAAATAGAAATTTTGAAAAACTATGCTTTCACTTTTTTTTTTTTAGCATATTTATTCTCAAAAACATAAAGGATACAATCATACACTATACTCTTAATTTTCTATTTTCTTTAATTTAATTTCATCGGCTCACGACCATATCATATGACATGGAGTACAAACATCATATACAGTGACAAAACAATGGCACATGGCATGGCTTACTTTAACAAAGGAAGGACATTCTTTAAAAAACACCTAGTTCACAAATAACTTGTTAGCTTATCTGATTGTAATAACAAAGTTAATTCAAACATAGATGGACAGTTTAACTAATACTTCGGCAAATATCTTTCTCTGTAAGTCATTAAGCTTACATTCTGACATTCAAATAAAATATGGCACTCATCTCCTACATGATTATCATCACAGAGGCTGCACATCCTCTGGTTTCTATCCAGCTCTTTATATCTTCCAGTTACTTTAGGAATTCTGGTGTTATTTACCCTAAAATAACAATCCCTCCATCTAGTTCTTATCTTCAAACTCTACAAACACAGAACAAATCAGACTACCTCAAATGCCAAATAGCCCCTTATAGCATTAATTATGAAGAGAGTATACACAAAATAAATAAATACATAAAATGCAGGAGGGTATTACAAAAAAGGAAGTAAGAATTATGAGTTTTAAGTTAATTTAGACTAGGGCCCGACTGATTTAATCTGCTGATTATAGCCATTAGAGAATAATCGGCAATCGGCCAAAAGTTGGCCGATTGACGCCGATGTTAACACTCATATTTTTCATCACTAATGAAATGCAGGGAATGTGGTGTTAAACCTACCTCTGTTAAATTGGCAATAATAAGAAGAACTCTGGTACTGTAAACATACATGTGAATGTCTTAATTCATATAGACATTGCATGATTATTTTATTTCCCAGAGGTTCACTGCCTTTTTGCACATCATATTTTTGATTTATTTTGTGTTCAAATTGTTCATATGCTGCTTGTTGATTTATTTTGTGTTCAAATTGTTCATATGCTGCTTGTTCAACACAATTTCTGATAATAAAAGTATTTGAAAATAGTAAAATGTTCTTCCTTCAATTTATATCTTTGTAACGAGTGTTTGAACTATATTTAAGCCATCAAAAGCAGGTATTTCGCGGTTTTTCAAATTGAAAAACGTAAAAATTTAATCGGCCGATATATCGGTTATCGGATTTTTTTATTCCATAATATCGGAATCGGCATCGGCCCCAAAAAATCTGTATCGGTCGGGCTCTAATTTAGACTGTGTTTTTATCAGTTCTTTTAACAGTTGTTCTCATGTCTTGTCTGTTTTAATTCTTGACATGTAAAGCACTTTGTAACTGTGATTTTAAAAGCGCTTTATGAATAAAGATTATTATTATTATTACTATGTTAAAGAGGAAAGAGATAGTAGCCCAAGTAGATTTGAATTTTTCAGATGTTTCCGCAACAAAAACTTGATATTCTCCAATTTTAGAAAAAAAAAAGCAAACACTAGATCCCTCAACCACATATAATTGGATTTGGATGGTCCCCTTAGTATGCTCCTGTCTTGGCCAGGTCTCCCCCTCAAAAGAAATTTCTGATTTCAATGGGACTTCCCTGGTTAAAACTGGGTTAAACAACAGCAACAAAAAAGAAAAGTCCTGAAAAGGTTTAGAAAGCAATTATGGGTTGAAGATTTTGAATACTGTATCTTTACTGTATCTGAGTTAGCCCACATGTGCTAGCTGCTAATTCTTACATTACACAACAGAAATTTTCACAATATTAAACTAAGTTTCTGCCCTTCAAATTCACCTGCATGAAATAATAAAAGTATGAATGAAGTATTTTCCTCCTGTAAGATTCAGGCTTCTGAAGTTGATCAGTGTAATTTATGTGACCGTAGTCATGCAGTGGTCCATGGGAAGTCCATTAGTGACCTTTGGAGTCTTGAAGAGGTCAAACTGTCTGACCTCGGCAGAAACTACGTGTATATGTGTATGTGTATTTATTTCTGCTTTGAAAATAAGAAATGAGTAGTGCTGCATTGGGTCAGTGGACGAGGTGTTGGTGATGAAGAAAACTAGACTGTTTATGTGGAAACACGTTGGTCATCCTTGTATTGATAAAGGATTTTTACTTACAATCAAAATGCCTGGGATGCTTTTCAGACTTCCAACTGATGCCATTGACTTCTACTTTAAGTAAGCTGTCATTGACAGTCATAAGATCACATGAACTACTGTATGACAGCATGTTGTCTAAATACTCGTGCACTGATTATAACTAATGTAGTGACACTGGAGACCATTTGGCAGGTGATAATTAATCTTTCAGTGGCTGCAACAGACATTTTGCTGCATGAATGCGGCTAATCTGAATCTTATTTACTTCTCTCTCTGTTTGCGTGATAACACACACACGCGATATGAATGCTCAGATGGTCAGTGTGTATCATGACTAAGTGCTCGCAGCTGCCTCGGTTAGAATCTCGGCATGAAACAGTGTTGTTCTTGACTCATGCTGTCCTAAAGATTAACAGCGCTCCTCCAGTCGACAGACAAGTCGCAGAGATTGATGGCTGTTTTCCTTGTGGCTCGCTGTGTTTTCAAGACCCTCATGTTGTTTCTTAGGGGACTGATGGGCTCGGTGGCTCGCTAGCTGCTGTGCAGAGTTTTGTATGTGCGTGTCTTTGTGTATGTGTATAAGAGAGATAGAGAGAATGAGAGAGAAAGGAGGAGTGACAGACAGAGGCAGAAAGTCTCTGAACAGTCGACGTCTTTTCTCCTGTTTGGTCACTGAGTGTGTGATGACAGGTGCCATCGTAGTGTGTGTGGTGTGTGTGTGTGTGTGTGTGTGTGTTTACAATTGTTTGCATATATGTATATAATAATGAAAGAATTCAATTTTGTATGTTGTTAGGCTTAGAAAAGTTATGTTTCTCATGTTTCCGCTTTTTTTCCATTGATAATCAGGTGATTCTATCGATAGTTGCAGTGTCACAGACATTGATATTGTCGGTAACTTTTATTTAAATAATTGTACAATCTATAAAATGTCAGAAAACAGTTCAAAGAGTCCAAAGTGACATTTTGAAATGGCTTGTTTTTCGTAAGACGTGCGATTTTTAATGATGTAAAACAGAAAATTTTGCACATTTGAGAAGCTGAACCCACCTAACATTTGACATTTTTCCTTATCAATTGATCCATTATCAGAATTGTTAGCAAATAGTTTTCTGTCAGCTCACTGATTGGCTAATCGCTGACTATGACTGACCCTTTTTTCTTTCAATTTTCATTTGTCATCCAATGTTTTATCATGATAGATGTGTGTACATATAGTGTTGGCATGTGTGTGTCTGAGGGTGTGTTGGTTGGGACTCATGTTCAGCTTGTTCAGGGTGTAGTGAAGCAGGATAGAGTGGGGGGTTTGAGAAGTCAACATTTCAATCACCACAATCCCCACTACACACACACACACACACACACACACACACATGAACATGAACACAGACCTCCAGCCATTTGGTTTGAGGCTGATTCCCTGTGACAGCCTAAATATTTGGCTGCGTCCGGGCACCAAGGTAAGTGCACCCCACAAGAATGTTTTTACAGGGCGAGAGTGCGAGCAAGAGAGACAGAGAGAGACAGAGAGAGAGAGAGACAGAAAAAGAGGTTTTGGACAGAGATAAAGAGAGAAACAGAGAACACACACACAGAAAGAAAGAGAAGACCAACTGTATTCACAGCTACATATAAATGTGGTTTGTGTGCTGGCCATCAGTGTGACCTGCATGGATCAAATGTTCATTGTAACAGACCTCCCATTTATCATTTCAAGGCAGTGACAGTTGTAGGCACATATAAGCATATATTTATGTATTTGCCAACATTTAGGCTGGAGTATAAACAGATGATGAATTTGAATATAGTAAAATACCAACCTGTTCTCAAACCCAGGGCGTAACATGCAGCAGTCGCCATCGACGTCTTATTCCGATGCACAAGGCACCGTTTAGCATCTGTATAGGTATGGAGCTAACTCAAGTGTAAACCTATCTGCGGCAATGATGTAGTATAAAGAGCACAGAATGGGTCAAACAAACACAGGACTTTCACCTAGGACGGGGGCAGGCAATGTGCAGCTGTGTGTATGTGGCTTTTACAAAAAATGATGTGGATTTGAATAACAGTTATTTTTTTTAAAACATTTTAATAATTCATTGCTGTAGGCCTGAAATGATTCTTACATTTTCCAGTTGAAAAAATGTGTAACCTATACACCCAAAGAAAAAAAAAAAGTTACATTCCGAAAACTAAAGTGTGCGTCATATGTCTATGAGCTAACCCTTCTCCTAAATTTTGGTGAACCTAAATAGTGGTGGCTAGTCATAGACATGACACGTATAATGTCATTAAAAATGACGTGCTATCTATACGCCTTCCCATGAGATTAGGTTGAGGGGACCAGTGCTTGTCACCTGTGTCACATGTTCTGTAGTTAGCGTCACGAGACATATGTGTCGTGTCATATATGTCACACACATGTGACACGTGACATAGTCGTTAGCTTATTTAAATTATGTAACAAAGTACTTATTTTAACCCAAATCGTGATTTCCTTTTCTAAGCCCAGTTTTGTTGCCGTAACTGAAAGCAGTTTTGGTGACAAAGCCCACATTTCCTGTGAACGCTGAAGTTTACTTTGCAGAAAATGAAACGCCACCCCTTAGTTTTCAAATCTGAGAGAATGTGTTGTAAAATAGACTTGTAACATCTTTAACATCTAAATTTCTAAATAAACATGTAAATGTCTCCATAGATGCACACAACTATATAATTTGACTACTGACTAAATGTTATTTAGTGCTTATAAATACTAAAATAGGGGGGTTAAAGAAAGGTGTTCCATTGGTGGACTGACAGAAAATGAACAAACAATACATGATAAAACATAACTTGAACTTTGATACATAAAACAATTTGTCAATTTGATAGCATGGGGGTTAAAATGATTTCTTACCCTGTTAGACCTTTCCTTCTATAAAGTTTTTTTTCAAGTAAAAAAAAGTCAAGTGTGCAGTGGTTGAAGCCTCTCAGATGAGTCGAATTATTACTTTTTTTTATCATTGCAAACTGATTATTTTGGATTTTGACACATACAATATGAATATGGTGTTGTGTTGTACGGTGTGATGTGCTGTCATTGTCTAACATTTTATAGATTAAAAGATTCATTAAATCATCATTAGAAATAACTGAGTAATCAGTGGAAATAATCATTAGTTGCAGCTATGGTAGAAATGAAAATACATCGTCTACTTAAGATCAAACCCGGCTTAAATATATTCCGTCCAGTGAAAACTAAAAAGAGAAAGAAACTTTGTGTGTGCACACAGACCTCAGCTGTCTGGCTCTGTGAAAGAGCTGTTCATGTCAACATTCATTGATTGAACTGTTCAAGATCAAAAGGAATAGGATATATCAATTATACCCGAGGATGGATTTTCCTTACAAAAAGAGGGGGAAAAACAATTTTCAGTCATCATTATTGTCAAAGATGTAGGCCTGGGGATTTTTCTCTGTGTGGCTTGGCGATGAAATCATCATCTTTCTTTTTGTCTTTTTTTTCTCGGTCTCTCGTATGTAGCAAAGCTAGGCCCCATATTTCCTTCCTTTTGTCTCGTATTTGAAAATTAATAAACTTATCTTCAAAGGTCGGCTTTGAGCTCTGGAGAGGCTGCCATAATCCACGATGATGAAGCATTTAAACACACACACACATGTTCATATATACATGGTCAGACGCATACATGTACATACGAACACACAGAGAAAAGACCTAATTTTGCACAGGTGTACACACACTTACATGCACGGAAACACACACGTACGCATGCAGCGAGGAGGTCACGAGTTACCCGAGGAATGCAGGGGTCAAATCTTTAAA
Source organism: Epinephelus moara (assembly GCF_006386435.1). Lineage (NCBI taxonomy): Eukaryota > Metazoa > Chordata > Actinopteri > Perciformes > Serranidae > Epinephelus > Epinephelus moara. The sequence goes on along the minus strand of NC_065514.1, from coordinate 16,533,159 downwards.
GACCTGGCTGATAGAGGGGATGTATAGGATCAAAGGAGAGAGAAAGGGAGGGAGAGATGGATGGAAGAAGGGATAGGAGGAGGAGGGAGGGAGGGAATGTACAGGATCAAAGGGGAGAGGAAGGGAGTTCAATGATGGGAGGATGAATGGAGGAGTGAGAGTGGAGGAGAAAAGAAGGAGAAAATGTGCTCCGGGGGGAGTTGGAAGGAGGGACTGGAGGAGAGAATAGGTGGAGGTAGGGGAGGAAAAAGAGGTGGATGAGGAGGGATAGAGGGACAAAGTGTAAAAACAATATAGATAACTCAAACTGACAGGTGTGTGTGTGTGTGTGTGTGTATGTGTGTATGTGTGTGTGTGTGTGTGTGTGTTTAAATAGTGGGTTGTCAGCCAGAAAGTGAAAGCTCACTTGTGCAGTGGTGAAAGATTTATGCATGTGCAGATGTGTGTGTATATAAGTGTGTGTGTGTGTGTGTGTGTGTGTGTGTGAATGGGGAATGTCCGTGAATACCTGCTGAAAGAAGCTGTGACCATTTGTTGCAGCTGTGGTACCCATTGGCTGCTCTTGACAATCATTTCTTTATAAATGTGGGTTCATTTGAAAATAAATATATTTTCCCCATTTTGGAGCCCAGTTCCAGTGGTGGGTAGTAACATGGTAAACTTGCTCTGTTACATGTACTTGAGTCATAAATGTCACATTAATTGTTCTTCTTGGAGTCACTGTTTTGGAGAATATGTTTTAGTCTTAATCGAGTATATTTGGGCTAAAATATATGTACTTCTACTTTCCATTATTCAGAGCAACACACTTCTTGCTACTTTTACTGACCCATTTAGTGATGAGATTCCCTGACATGAGACAGCTAACCCGTTCGTCTTCCCAGGTCATCAAATACCAATGCTTTGCACACCCCCTTACACATTGTAACATATGGTCAACATTAGTAGGCGGACGCTTTTAGACCTAGGCAGTAAAAAAAACCCATCATGTTTTGGGTTAAGATAAGTACGCTACATGACGTAAATATGTCACATGACTGAAGTACATCACATACCTACATAAGTTATGTAACGTTACGTTAAAACAGCGTTAACCTTTGGTTTACCATAACATCAGGAAACGATTATGTGGAGCGCCCACTAGCTTGCCTAGTAGAGTGGACGCCCCATGTACAAAGGCTGTGTCCTTGCTGAAGTGCCTGCAGGTTTGATTCCAACCTGTGGCCCTTTGCTGCATGTCGCCCCCCGTCTCTCTCCGCCTTTCATCCTGGATCTGTCCTGTCCATCCATTTTCATTTACTTATCTGGGGCAGGGTTTTGGGGCCAGCAGGCCAAGCAAAGCACCCCAGACGTCCCTCTCCCTAGCAACGCTTTCTAGCTCCTCCTGTGGGAACCCAAGGTGTTCCCAGGCCAGATTAGATATGTGTCCAGCGTGCTCTGGGTCTGTCTCCTACCAGTGGGATGTGTCCGGAACCCCTCCAATGGGAAGTGCCCAGGGGGCATCCTAATCAGATGCCCGAACCACCTCAACTGACCCCTTTTGACGCAAAGAAACGGTAGCTCTACTCCGAGCTCCCTCTGGATGTCCGAGCTCCTTACCCTATCTCTAAGGCTATCTCTAAGATCTCATTCTTTTGGTCACTACCCAGAGCTCATGGCCATGGGTGAGGGTTGGGAGGTAGATGGGACTAGTAAATCGAAAGCTTCACCTTTGCTGTCCTGTCTAATACTCTACTACTTTATATAACAAGTTTGTTTTGACCTCACTCCCTCTAGACTTTAGCTCTTTGTTTACTTTGCTCACCTCCGTTTCTCTTCTAATGCACTTAGCTGAACTGCCAATGAGAGTGATTTCATTACTGATGGGCTCCGCTGTGCTTACACCAATACAACTTGTTGAATCGGCCAAAAAAATCTGATTGGGGTGACAAGGGGCAACAGTGTGGGACACACTGCACAGACAAAGGCGGCACAGGCTCACCAATCGCCCAACTTTGACCAACGCCCGACCATTGGCTTGGTGTGTCAGGGCCTTAGAACTGTGACCTTAGACCTCACCATTTTTTGGGTCCCATGCATTTTTTACAACCCTGAATTCTACTCAAACAAACAAAATCAGTTGTGTGTCTGTATCTGCTGCTGATATGAAAACCTAACCCCACGTTGTCTGGAAGATGACATAAAGGGCAAGTTATTTCCTGCAGTCCAAAGAAAACAATGTCGTCAAATAACCAGGTGTTGGTGTGCAAATGTTGGACAACCTGAAGACTATACTCCAGAGTCTCTGTCACACCCTGGCAGTGCTGCCGTGCTCCTGATAGGTCTTGTTTTAAGGCTGACTGGCCCGACTGACATTTCACTGATAACATCACTCAGCTCAGAGTCCCTATCCTTGTCTGTTTCTGTCTGCCTTCATGCTCTCCTCCTCCTCTGAGATTTCACTGATAGCATCAGTACGGAGGGTCCATTTCTCTCATTATCTCTCTTTCTGTCTTTTCTTCTCCCTCTTATTGGTTCAGCTGTCATGTTTCTTTCTGGTAGAAATCATAGACTGCTCCCCTCTCTCCGTCTTACTTCTCTGTGTATGATAGAGAGGGGGAGAGAGTTGTATTACTCTGATAACATCAGGGAGTCAGGAGGAAACAGAGGAGTTGTTGGAAGTCTTCATTTGTATTTGGGAGATGGCCAAGGCTCATTGAATTGGCTGCAAGTGCTGTGTGTGTGCATGTGTGTGGCTGTCTGAGCACATGGTTTGTCAACACATTTTGGACAGGAGGCTACTTTGAAACTCTTGTTTCAACCCAGACACACACTTCTCTGCTAACACACACACACTCGCTCACAATCAGTCAAAAAAACAAGAGAAAGATAGTTGCATACAGGCACACACACGCTCCTCTTTCGTTTCCTATCAAAATTAAATTGGAAATCAAGTTATCGAAACATTCTCCAGCTCCAGTGCCAGCACTTACAACCAGAGCAACATTAATTAGCCAGAGGCTTTACCATACAAGGAGTTTATCAAGTGTGTTTACAAGCGGCTCACATTGCACCAGATTCATACTGTGACAGGACCTCACATACAGTTTACATACTCTATACATTCATATACAGGCAAAATGTGTTGCTGACACATTGAGATTAAATACCTCAGGTTATCTTATCTACGCTTGTTATGTCTATAGCTTAATAAGACAGCAGAATTGAGGCTGAAATACACTGGAGATGAAGCATGAAAGAAGTCCACGGTGAACTGCGTTTGAATGTTTTAGGCTCTCATGCCGTCATCCATCCTGCTGTCTCCTCAGTACAGTTCAAGTAACTAATTATCTGATGTGCATAGATTAATACAGGTACACTTAACATTTAATGTGTAATGTATCCATACTAGGATCAAGCCTTCTCAAATTTCGGGGTGACACATAGGCACCCATCGAACCCAATTTCATTCAGATACCTTGAGGTGCGAGTTCAAAGGAGCCGTTTGGAGATGGCCGTGCCAGTTACCTTGCCAAAGTTGAGCCTAAATTTTGAGTAGTATTTAGTCGCCTTCCTGACAAGCTATGCTGACATGATTCGTACCAAAGGACGCCTTAGGTTGTCTAGTTTCAAGAGATACCACCTTTGTGCTAGCTTAAAGATGATTAGCCACAGCCTCTTAAAGACTGTAATGTTGGCCTTCATTTGTTTTTGCCAAGGGGACAAGTGGGGGGGGCAGCACTTGAATCCTCCCCTCACCTTGGGGGTGCCACTGCCTCAGTAGGGCTGTCGCTTTTACTCATATACTGTATGAAATAATGGACGTAGCTATCGTAACATCACCTACTTTTTGAGGGCTGCCATTGAAGCCTTGAGTTTTATCATTTCGGTCATCCCCATTGTATTTTTTTGGAGCCAGACGCGACCATATTTGGACAAGAGGGTGGAGCTGTGGAGGAGCAAGGGGTGAACCTGACTCAGAGACTGTGGTGACGCCTCACAGACAGCCTGTCACTCATGTAGTCTCTTCCTTAAACATGTGTAACGTTAAGCTTTAATAAAATGTAAATGGTTGAGCAATACAAGAATTCACCCCCATACTGTTGTCATGAATGTTGAAATTAGCTATAGAGACCAAAATCGATTTTTGTACCATGCTGTAAACTTATTGGTTTTAGCTGTAAAGTTGGGCATTTTAACACGGGGGTCTTTGGGGATTTACTCCATTTTGGAGCCAGCCTCAAGTGGTCATTCGATGAACTGCGGTTTTTGGCACTTCCACATTGGCTTAATTTTTTCAGCCCAGAGGTTGCCGCTTGGTTTCACGTCAATGAATGAATCACAAGTAAAGAAAATGCAGTAAGTAGTTCAAATTTCACCCCACAGATTTCATCCCCTAACTCTAAACTGTGTTGTCAAGTTGCCGTTGCTCTGCTCATTTATGTATTTGTATTGTTAAGGCTGCATCTGCCTCATTTCTTTGAGAAGCAGACAGGTGACTCCTCAGATTTGTTGTCATGGCACAGACTACTTGATATCAGCTTGATAATGGCACAGTGATGTAAAATTTTGAGACCTAATAGGAGTATTTTATCCGTTGTGCTTATAGACTATGAATTTTGAATTTGACTAGATTATCACAAATTGAGTATTCACTTTTTTACATGGTCCAATGATGAATTTCAAATAAAAAGTGACAGCGCAGAGACTCATTAAGCTGCCTCCCTGCTGTAGGTGCTGTAGGAGCTGTAGGTGCTTGTGTTGAGTGTGTAGTATACTTTAATGGAACTTCGTGAAGCTGAAATGTCTCACTTCTAATGATTTCGCTGCTGGCAAATTGATATTTGGCTCCAGTGCGTGCAGTTGATGAATGGACGTTACTGTTCTCAACAGACTAATGGTTTTTATGACTGTTGGAAAGTGATCCACCGTTTCATAAATGCAATTAATGTAACCTCTCCTCAGAGATGCTCTGCTAAGCATGCTCGCTACTTTTCTTGCAAATCCTAAGCTAAGCCAACACACTTCAGAGCGAGAGCAGCGAGGGTTTTTTCAGCCGAGCCGCCGAACACTCCAAATCTCCACATGTGGGAATCTGACTGTGATGATGTTTGCTCTGGATGCACACACCCACCCCACTCCATCTCAACAAGAGGGGACATTTCCATGACAAAGGACAATTATTGACTTTCATTGGCTCCGCTTGCTTTGATATCAGCAAGGGGTGTGTCTGTGTGTCTGTGTGTGCGTGCTGGAGGGGGGGACAGGGGGCAGTGGTGGAGGAGAAGAAGAAACAGGGGGACCTGATGAAAGGAGCCGAGTGGGAAAATGCACCCGCTGACCCACGGTGCACTAACAGAAGAGGAGGATCACAGCAGAAAGAAAGAAATCATTCATTAAGGTTTTCTTTCTTTCACTCCTCCTCTCTGCTCCTGTTTTCTGTATCCTTCCTCACTTTCTTGCTTGTGTTTTCTTCCTGTCTATCTCCTTCCATCCTTTAACCTCCCCCCCTTTTTTACTTTCTTTCTTTTTATCTGCCTATGACTGATCCTCCCCCTCTCTCTCCCCCCTCCTCCTCCCCTCACAGCCATAATTTAAGGGGCTGAAAGGCACGGCGAGCGGAGAAAGAGGAGAAGAGAGAGCTGAGAAAAAGGGGAGACCCTGCAGATGAGGGCCTTCCTTCACGGACGTGGCACAGATGTGAGGGTGTTTTTGTGAAATGAGTTGGGGAGGGGCGGCGATAGGCTAATTTGCGTGGCATAAAGACGGGGCCCTTTTCATATGCAGAGCGCTACTTTGATGCGCGGCCGATGAAAGCTGGAGGGAGCGCAGGGGAGAGGAAAAGAGAGGGTGACGGAGGGGTTCTTTGTCCCATGACAAGAAGGCATCTGCTCCAGGCTGCCCTCCTCTCCTCCTCTCCTCTGCTATACCGAAGCTCCCACAATGGGCCAGCCCAGAGAGAAAAGTGTCATCAGAGCACCTTAGAAAACAGAACGTGAAAAAACCACAGTCGCTTGGGTCGGCCTGTTTGGAGTACGGGCATGCATATCAATACTGAATTCATTTGTCAAAGATCTGAGAGTACGTACACAGATGCACACTGGATTGTAAAAACACGCAGACATACTGTAGACACATTTACATACGGTAGTTCCACAGCTGACAAAACACATCTTCACTTTGACTGATTGCTCCCATTGAGAAACAAATAAGCCATACAAACTTTCCTCTTTTATGGGACTGGAGATCAATGGCTTGCAGGGTGAAAGGTGTGCATGTGTTTGTGTGCGTGTGCGTATGGTGGAGAGATCAGAGGGAGAGCATGTGCTGAGGTGAGTGGCGGTGGTTTCTGTGCGTCCGTGTCAGTCTTGGCTGTGTGCGGACTATAGGACCTTTAGAGAGTGTGTGTGTGTTTATGTGTGTTTGTGTGCATGTATGCATATGTGTGTCCTCGTGGTGCTGATCACAGGCGGCAGGCTCACCAGGGTCCTCTCACCAAACACTGGCCGATTTCACGCTCGCACAATAGCTGAATCTCCGCAGCAGAGCAGAGGGAGTTTGGCAGGAAGAACTCAAACTGTCTGCTTTGCTATAATAATTAGTTCAGCAGATATTTTACTTAGTTAACCCCCTGTTTGGGTTTAAGATCACATCTGGGTTGCTGTCACTCAAGAAGGTGTCATAAAAAGATGTGTGTGAGATGTGTTTGTTGGTCTGCCCACCACTTTGGCTTCTACTCACGATAACTATTGGACAGATTGAGATGACATTTTGCACAGATGTTCCTGGTCCCTTGATGATTAACACTACAGACTTTGGCGATCATCTGACTTTTCCTCGCATGCCACCATGAGGGTTACACATGTTGCTTTGAATGAAAATTCTCCACAACTTTGACTGTCATGACATTTTGTACAGACATTAATAGTCCCCACAGGATAAATCATCTTAACTTTGATCCCTTAACTTTTCATCCAGTGTCATCATCAGGTCAATGTACATACTTTTTCTAATACTTTATGACCAGGGATCTCATTTTTAAACATTGCGTACGCACAAAACGAGACCCGAAAAAGGCCAATTCCTACGCAAAATGTGTGACCTATAAAAACAGACTTGATGGGAGAAACCTTGACCCACACTTACGAACATTTTGGAGACAGGAAATTGGCGACGCAGATGGTGAGGAAGTATTATTTGGCACACAGCATTTTTGGCTTTGTCTGTACGTACCTTTTTAGTTTGGGTCCTACCCACTGTTCTATAAATGAGACCCCAGATACTCAAAAAACTTGTGACATTCCCCTCATTCTCAGCTGTAGTTTGATTTCAGTGCAAGACTGTATTACAATGATGGATGCATCCCCAGCGATGTCACGACGTTTGTGGACTCCTGTTTTGAAGCCTCAAGTTTGGCATTTTGGCCGTCGCCCATCTTGGATTTTTGAAGCGACTATATTTGGACAAGAGGGTGGAGCCAGGGGAGTATGCCTTTCTGTTTTTGTTTTGGTTGTTTTGTATATTTCTGGTTGAGTTTTTTGGCATGAATTCACCAGAAAACATGGTGAGCAGCATGGAGCCTAATGAAAATGTTACTGTGGTTACCTCTTTTTTATATCTCTTATTCAGTCTGTCTTTCAAACTAAGTGCCGAATAATTTGGAACAATGTTTGAGTGCTGCTTAGATGGAGACAGATGGAATTTGTGGTGGCGCGTCATTGCATCTCATTGGAAAAGGGGTGAAAATTAGCACATCCACCCGCGTGTCATATTTCCATGACTGCTGATCTATAGAATCGGAGCTGGAGTCGATAAATACCTGTGACTACCGCAGAGTCATTTGTCCTGGGAATGAGCCTGATTTTAACCTTTCCCATTAAAGACAAAAGTCAGATGTTAGTGGGTGTTTGTCTTTTTTCTCCAGTGGGAAAGGGGCTATAGACTGTGGTGATGGCTTGCAGACAGACTATCAGTCACTGAAAGCGGCCATGCTCCTCGTTATGTGTAACAATTCACCCCTCGTACAGTACACTTTGGGAAAATTAGCTACAGAGACCAAAATTGTGTTTTGTACGAGGCTATAAACATGTTAATTTTTAGCTATGAAATTGGGCGTTTTAACATGGGGGTTTATGAAGCCTGAGTCACTCTCGGAGCCAGCCTCCAGTGGCCATTCGAGGAACTGCAGTTTTTAACACTTGAGTGTCAATACACATTTGTAGTACGACCTCACAGAGCCCCCAGCATGGCTGTGGACTGTTGGTCTTGGTTGGATATGTTTGCATCTGTGATGAGCTGCAGATGAAACAAATCTTCTGCTTCTTGAACTGAAACCCATTTTCAGCTTTTTAAAATCTGTTTTCTGTCCCTTAAGATCACATCATCCATCTATAATCCCCCTTCGAAGGTAGAAATATGAGCATTATGAGCAACATGAGCAATTTTAAATTTCTTGAGTCATTTTAAACTCAAGGAAGTTCTCCAACTTAAGTTAAACACATCCATATTCGTAATGCATTATTGATTCTGTAGCTTAATTTATTTACTCAACGTACTTTGCTATGCATAAGTTGCATCGATACTAATAAGTCAAATTCCTCTGCGTGTACTTGCTCTTGCTGAATCTGTACAACTATGGGGTTTGCAAGGAAAGAAAGCCTCTGGGGCTTCCAACTTACCATGGGGCGGCTGTGGCTCAGAGGTAGAGTGTCGTCCACCAATGGGAAGATTGGCGGTACTATCCCTGGCATGTTCAAGTATCCTTGGGCAAGATACTGAACCCCAATTTGCTCCTGAAGGCTGTTCCCTTGTTATGTGAGTGTGTGTGAATGCTTACTGAGTAGCAGGTGGCACCATGTACGTTAGTCTCAGCCACCAGTGTGTGAATGGGTGATATTTGTGACATGTGGTGCAAAAGCATTTTGAATGTCAGAGGATGAGAAAAGCGCTATACATGTGCAGTCCATTTACCATTTACCATCAGGGTAAAAAAAACCTAATAAATAAATTGTTGTTGTCTCATTCTAGGTGATCTTTGCCCTGAACCAGACGTTATTACAGCAGGAGTCTTTAAGAGCAGGAAGCCTACAGGTCCCGTACACCACCGAAGACCTCATCAGGCACTACAACTGTGGAGATCTCAACTCCATCATCTTCAATCATGACACATCACAGGTCAGTCTTACATATTGCTTGTCTTGTTTTTACCTGATCTTATCTGATCTTATCGAGTGGACTTTAACTACTTTCCCTCTAGTTATTAAGCTAAGGGTCATTGTGACCCCTTGACCTTTTGGAGTGTCCCAGTGACATGACCCTTCACCTTTTACCTTCACCCCTAACCCTCTGACCGACCTTTCATCCCCCCACACCTCCTCCTGCCCACTCCCCTCTACCAGCTTCTCTATACTATCACCAATTTAGCTCTTCTGTTCCTCCTTCCATCATCCTCATCTTGCCTTTCTCGCTTTTACTGGCTGTTCTTCCATCTAATAATCCCTGTGCACCTTGGTTAGTTCAAATACACATTTTGAGTAATGGGTTTTTAGATTTCTCTTTCTTTTGAGAAAGTTGTTTGAAAGCGCTGGGAAAGCCAAAACAAATCCGCTTCCCCTCTTTGTCTTTTCACCTTCATGGATTGACTGAACCATCACCCCTACACCCTCCAGGTCCCTAACTTCAATAACGTGACGCTGCCACCCAGCGAGCAGGTGACCGCCCAGGAAATAGACAGCTACTTTCGACAGGAACTCATCTACAAGAGGAATGAGAGGATGGGGAAGAGGGTCAAGGCGCTGCTGGAGGAACACCCTGATAAGAGCTTCTTCTTCGCCTTTGGAGCAGGTTGGTGTTAAACACACACTGTCAAGGAACGATATTTTGTGATATTAAAGCATCAGCTCCACAGATGCCAGTGTTTCGGGCTAAAATGTCAACACATAGGTCTTAAAAGTCCCTGTTCATCAAAGCACTCAATAAGATTACTTTTATCCCTACAACAAAATGACTTGAATTCCTCTTTTTGTTAGCAGAGCACTTCTGCAAAGGAGAGCTTAACAAACTGAGCAGCTTAACAAACTCATGCAGAGAAAGAGAAAACAAAGACAACTTAAGAAAGCTGAGACAGAAATCCCACCTGATCAGCTTTCTCTTTCTGATCTGCAAAGCATTACAGCTCCATTCAGACGTAGAATTAGAGTATATACTATAATATACAATATGTTTCCTCATCCCTCTTTTCCTTTTTGGATGGGAAAAATATCAGGATTAGCAGATTTCACATTGTACCTCAGGACACATCTCAGATTTTTGTGTTTCCCATCTCCTCCTTTGTTGACTCTGTTTGTGAAACTGGTATCGACAAGCAGTCCTGCAACTCATCAGCGGCTTAAATGACTAAACTACACTCGACTAGACTCCGCCATTGATCCACAGCTTTATCAGCTCAGGGTCCAAATAAGACAGAGTTGTCTTTCTCTAAAGCTTAGGCTCAATAAAACATCCTTTTATCAGGGCAGGGCTGACCAGAAACAGACGTCCGGCCTGTTTGAGGTCTTTCACATAGTTTTGGAAATGTCAGTTCAATTCTTTAAATACCTCATAAGTAGCAGTTGCCTGATAAGAGACTTGACTTTAAACAGGGAGGATAAATAGACCAGATAACAGCAAAGAAGATTCCACATAGTTGTCTACTTAAACATGGATGCCTCTGTGTGTGTGTGTGTATGTGTGTGTGTGTATTCGTGTTTCTTGGGTGGACAATGTATATCTAAGGCAGTCTTTATCTGGTGGTTGTTTCATCAAAGCACAGTTAACACCCAATAAAAAAGACAAGGCTGTTTTGTGATAATTTACACAGGCAGGTTTTCAGTCTAGATAAAGTATTTTAAATAGTTTTTATGTCATGCCAAACACGTATCCCTTCCCACACAAAATGGGGCTACATATCCAACAACAAAAATAGAACAAGACTTCTTGGGCATATGCACACAAAACCAAAGAATAAACATTAACTGTAACACCATATGTACCAGTGTTAATTTTGACAGCTATTTTAGTCTTAGTCATAGTCATGAGACAAAAATGCTTAGATTAGTTTTAGTCACATTTTAGTCATTTTTATCCTCCATAGTTTATCTTCAAACTTATCCAGTGAGTCTAATTCATGTGTTAGAAAATATAATTAAGGTGACAGGTTGTTTAAAAATTTCAATTAGACAGTTTTTTCCACAACTACAAATAATTTCTACACACTTACAAACTGTCATTTCCAGCAGTGTTTGACAGGTTTAAGGGGGGATTTACAAACATACACTTACTGATCGTCATTTGAAAAGCTCAACATCTTTTGATTTATGCTCTCAAAAACTTCGGCACCACAAATAACTAATCTGAGACAACTAGGATTTGTACCCAGGTTCATTTTAAACACTGATTTATCGATCTCACTGTTACGAAGCAGAAAAATAACTTGTGTACCATGTTAGTCTGGATGTCTCACAGAGTTGGTGATTAAGACTTAACTTTCATCTCTGTCTGAGAAAACTCTGCTGAGTTCAGACGGTTTACTCGCAGCACAGCTACACTCACAGATAACTCAGCCTCCTACCTGCCTGTCAGACAGCAATCAGTCCACAAACCCTCTTGAGACAGTCTGGAGTTAGTGGAATCCTGCGGAGATCAACAGATGTGAAGTCTGGCGGCTGATGGCTGCTTGCTCTGCTGCCATTCAGCGACTTACAAGCAGAGCTAACTGCTAACAGCCACCACTGCAACCAACAAACTTCCACAAATCCACTTAACACTTCTGCCAGTTACAGTCAGACACACACGGCTGATTATTTACTGCTGAATTACAGCTTATAACTCAAACCATCGGCTGACGCTGCTCTGGTGTGCATGTTTTCCTAGCTAGGGGAACATCCCGGCACAGACTACTCACTGGAGTTTACCAGCCTGTCGCTCATGCAGCATTTGAAGATATTTACAAACACGGCCATTCTTGGCTTTCAAAGTTTGATAGTCCACCACGAACATTTTTGTCATGTCTCGTCTACGAAAATGAAACATAGATATCGTCTTAGTTTTTATGATCATGATCCATTTTTAGCTTGTCATCGTCTCGTTTTTGTCATGGAAAAAGGTTGTTGATGAAAAGATTTTGTCATAGTTTTTATATGTACATAGGGTTAAATTATAGACCACATAGCAGCAGAAAGAATAAAAATGCTACAGGCCTAAACACACATCTGCAGAAGTAGATAAGTAGTCTTAGTTGTAGTGGCCAGATGTCTTCAAACTTTATTTTATTTTGTTTCCAGCAGGGTCCCTGTACCAGGAATGAGACATTCAGTAAAACCTTCGTTGTTGCTTGGAGAAACATCATTTATAGGGCTGCAACTAACAATTGTTTTCATTGATTCTTTTCTTGATTCATCAGTCAATCAATTACTTTGTCAGTAAATTGTCAGAAAATATTTAAAACAACAACACAAAAATAGCGCATTACACTTATTTGGCCCTCAGTCCAAACCCCAAACAGATTACATTTTCTATCAAATATGATACAAACATCAAATACTCACATTTGAGAAATTAAAAATGTGCATATTGGCTTGGCTACTAAAATGATTAATCAACTGTCAAAATAGTTGTTTACTTTCAACTGACTAATTGATTGATCTTTACAGCTGTAATGACTTTTTATTTACAGATACACATATTTGTATTTACAACTGTTTTGTAAATAATTTTGAAAAAACTTTCACTCAAGGAAATCACCAGAAATCAAGTGTCCATGAGTCAGTTTCGATGCAGACTTTAAATACTCACACAGAGAAACCAAAAATAAAATCCGGAGTATTAATTCATTAATCTATCATCAAGTGTGACAAAATAATGGTGTCGACATTATAATTTAATGAAAGTGTGCTACAGATTAATGCTTCAGCACATCATAAATTTGTAGTTCATCACACTCCCAAATAAACAGCACAACGTGGACTCGTCAATTTTTCATTGAATCCATGAAAACCATCAGATAATTTATGATATTTTTACAGAACACATACACTTTGGAAAGAATCTGTTCGCCCCAAATTTGATTTAGCTCATTATGGGATATGTATGCAGGAGAGAGGATCACGTTTCAGTGCCATCAATTTCACAGTCAGATTTTCCTCTTGATGACATCGTCAGAAACGTCCTCATCCAAAGTTTCTTTGGTCATTTAGAAGCAGAGAAGCAGCAAACTCTGAGCAGCGAGAGAGAGAGAGGCCTTCACAGTCTGTTGGTCTCCGAGCTGGCAGGAAACAGCTGAGGAAAAGCAGACACACACACACATGCACACACACACACTCAAGCCCTAACAAGGAGTACATTTCACGGCGTGTCCCTGAGGAGGTGCCTTTACAAGGGCTTGGTCTAAAAAGGTGTGTGCCTCTGTGTGTATTTATGAGTGTGTGTGTGTGTGTGAGAGCTGGTGAGTGAAAGTGATACGGGCAATCAGCCCAGAAGCACTAGTCTTAGACGTACGGAGGGCAGGTTGGGTCGGCGTGTACAAGGAACGGGATGAGGCACATTAGGGTGCATGCACATGTGCATACACACAAACACACACACACACACACACACACACACACACACACACAATGAACGAACACACACCCCCCAGCCCCCAAGACGGACATGGGTAAAATGTGTCCTTAATTATCCCTGGAGGGGTCAGAGGATACACACACATAGACACACACACACACACACACACACACACTACAATGGAGCCCATTATGTTGGCGTACTCAACTTCCCTGTTACATCAGGTGTGAGACCGCTGTTATCCGTGACCATCTCATGTCTCTCTGAATCTGTGCAGAACAGCGTCTTGACAGATTCAGGATGTGATTATTGTCTGTTCTGCATTTTATACTTATATATTTTTTGGCTAATAATTTACTGAGCTGTCTGTTTGACATGTTGCAGTGGCCAGAGAGAACTTAAATTGTAATGCTGCAAGCTTTAGGTAAATTATGATTACTTGAAATTCATCCAGACTTCAAACTAAATCGGATTCGGAGGAATTAGCCACATATTTAGCATACCTCTCTTCCCGAGTAATGATCCCATTAGCCTGCAGGGGTTGGCCTGCAGATTCCTGACTGACCTATGTGGAAAAATGTTGAGGGTTTTCATTTTCCCCAGTAATAAGCTTTATTGCCACAACAAGTTAACAAAACAGTTTATACATGATAATTTATTCCCTGTCAAATTGCCCAGTTGGATGTAGATTGTGCTTTGCCAAAGGAAACTTAAGATATCACGAGAGTTAAGCGCAAAAGGGGTTTGGGTATCCTGGTGATCTGGTGTTTATGGAAGCCTCATTCATGTTTGTTTGTCAGGATTGATGACCGGACAGAGAAAAAGTACATTGCAGTAACTTTTAATCCAAGACGGAAAGCAGCGTAACCTTTGCCAAAGAGGACCATCACATACACAAGATGATGAGCCTGCACTGTTAATCATTTCTTAAATGAAATATATTTTTGCTATTCATTGCTGCTGCAGTAAAACAAAACATTCCTCGATCAAAAATCTTGATCCGGGGCCAGATGCATAAAACTCTGTGTAGATTTATGACTAAAACTGTGTGTATGCACCAAGGCAGAAATGTGCATATGCATTTTTTTGTCAGATATTATATAACCATGTGTACGCCTGATTCTGTTTTATTAATCTTGATTATTGTGGTGCTTGTTGTACGTACACAAGCCTCATTTCCTCATCCACAGTTCAGCATACATGGAGAAACAGCCATAAACATAAGCCCCGTTTCCACCAAGCATTTTCGTATGGTATCTTTGGAACCAAAAGTAACCCGTCAGACATGGTACCTAGACCCTAGCGTTTCCTCCGCAAACAGTACTCTTAAATGTGGGCCGGGTTGTTGTCACTCACTGCTCCGTTCAGCACTCACTGTACTTCCTGGCTCTTCCCCGGTGACACAGATGGAAGTCTGCACCTCATTTATCGTCCATACAACGGGGCTGCATGCCGACATTTGCAGAATAAAATAGAACAGGCGAAGTGAGAATCTCTCTCCATGGGATATTTAAAAATAGCGAGTTTGTGCATTTAGTCCTTCTCAGGCAAGCTCAGGGGTTTAGTGTTGTCATAGTTCATAGGAATGGCCCTCCACTATGCTTTTTTTCTCCACGTGAGGATTAGAATATATGCAGTTCACATAATCTGGTCCAAATTAATATATATTTTTAAACACTTGAAGATCCACTCGTTACTAAAAGTGTCTAAAACTAGTAATGGTCAAAGTTGCCATATTGAAATTTAAGGCGTGTTGATGGATTCACGTCATCAACTCATGTATTAAGTAACACGACAAGTTATCGTTCCACCTTAAAAGTTTCCAGCAGTCAGCCCAGTGAATTAATTTTTTTTTCTCAGTCTACAGCTGCTGCATGAGGCAGCAAAACATCCTTTATTTTTATAGTTACAGTTTGCTAATATATGTAAGACTTGCCACAATTATGTTATTATTATTATTATTATTATTATTATATTATAATATAATAATATATAATATAAAATAATATATTGTTATTATTTATTAATATGAACAGTGGTTACAGAACCAGCCACAACTCAGCTCTGAGCAGAGTGACTGTCTGCTATCGACCAATCAACAGACTGCAGTGTTCACAGCTCCACCTTTTAGTACCAGATCTGTGTGCTAGGTACCCCAACAGAGGGGGGACCAAAAATGGGNGCATGCCGACATTTGCAGAATAAAATAGAACAGGCGAAGTGAGAATCTCTCTCCATGGGATATTTAAAAATAGCGAGTTTGTGCATTTAGTCCTTCTCAGGCAAGCTCAGGGGTTTAGTGTTGTCATAGTTCATAGGAACGGCGCTCCACTATGCTTTTTTTTCTCCAAGTGAGGATTAGAATATATGCAGTTCACATAATCTGGTCCAAATTAATATATATTTTTAAACACTTGAAGATCCACTCATTACTAAAAGTGTCTAAAACTAGTAATGGTCAAAGTTGCCATATTGAAATTTAAGGTGGGCTGATGGATTCACGTCATCAACTCATGTATTGAGTAACATTACAAGTTAACGTTCCACCTTAAAAGTTTCCAGCAGTCAGCCCAGTGAATTAATTTTTTTTTTCTCAGTCTACAGCTGCTGCATGAGGCAGCAAAACATCCTTTATTTTTATAGTTACAGTTTACTAATATATGTAAGACTTGCCACAATTATGTTATTATTATTATTATTATATTATAATATAATAATATATAATATAAAATAATATATTGTTATTATTTATTAATATGAACAGTGGTTACAGAACCAGCCACAACTCAGCTCTGAGCAGAGTGACTGTCCGCTATCGACCAATCAACAGACTGCAGTGTTCACAGCTCCACCTTTTAGTACCAGATCTGTGTGCTAGGTACCCCAACAGAGGGGGGACCAAAAATGGGGACGTACGGAACAGTGCCATTGGTACCATCCACAACTTTTAACAGTGGAAACGTAAAAAATGTGTACTGAACTGAACTGAACTATACCGTACTGCTCAGTGGAAACGTGGCTTTACCGTACTGCTAGGTGGAAACGTGGCTTTACAGTATGTTTGCATATCAGTACTTGTGTTCCTCCACATTCATTAGACCTCTTAATGAAAAAAATATGGTTAAGTGCAATTTCACTGAGTTCTCCAATGGTGCCAGAACAGCTGTTATTACGCACAACTGTTGCTATGCGTAGCATCCGTACCACTAATTCTTTCTGCAAACCATCATGGTCAGAAGGATGATCAATGATTCATTCATAGCTCTCTTGTTGAAACTGACCTTATACAGAGCTTCACGGGATAACAATAAACTATCATTAACAGGGAGGTGATGGCTCAAATGTACATCTAAGAGAAGGAAATTCATCACTCACAAATTTAAAAATAAATGTATAAATTTGCCTTTGATTAACATTACAGAACACGGTGAGGTGCGCACATTCTCACCACACATTCTTCCTTTATGAATTCCAGTTTATGTGTGGGAAAAGGCATGCGCATGGTTTTTGTGCGTACACATTGTTTATGCTTCTGGCCCCTGTAGTTGAATAACTTCTCTTCATATGAAGCAGAAATGTTCATAAAATCATAATTGAAAGAAGCTGAACTCCACAACAGTAAGATCATGTAGTTTATTAAAAGTGAAACAGTAGTTAAGGAAAATGGATAAAAGTTGCTGTTTCTCATTGTTATCTGTGTTTATGGGGAAGAAATATTTAGTGATTTTTTGCGGTTTTGGAAATTGTTTATGGAGAAAGCATTAATGGTTGACAGTCACACACTGCCAAACCAGAGCTAACGTTTTCTAACCCTAAATGATTTCTCATGTGCTTACAGCACAACACACACACACACACACACACACACACACACACACACACACACACACACACACACACATAGGCCTACTTAGTCTCTTGTTTTCTCTTGTCTTGTTTTCTGTGAGTGTCTGCACTTTGTGGACCAAGTCTTGAGCCACTATTAGATAAGATCCATTTTTATGCTTCCACGCCGGCGATAGCCGTGGCCGGAGGTTTTGTGATTTTGGGTTGTCCATTTGTCTGTAAGTGATATCTCAGGAATGCCTGGAGGGAATTTCATTACATTTGGCACAAATGTCAAGTTGGACTCAAGGATGAACTGATAAAGTTGTGGAGTTGGAAGGTCACCGTGACCACACAAAACACGTTTTTGGCCATAACTCAAGAATTAATACACTAATTATGACAAAATTTTACACAAATGTCTGATAGGATAAAATGAAGTAATGGCATTTTAAATCCAAACGGTAAAAGCTCAACACTCCTGTAGCCATTATCCAACACCCATGACACTCATCTTGGGTATCCACCTTAAAACTGTGTTGACTGTATAGATCCTCTGTGCTGACTGGTTGAAGATGTGTATGAAGAATCCACATTTTCAAATGTGTAGCTTCTTTACAGCTACATCCAAATTCAAAGCATTGTCTGTCATGGCTATACACATGACAGATATAGATGTAAACTGCAAGGGTGGCTTTATACTGCCGAGCCTACGCCGTAACCTATGCACTTGGCCTATGCCATTGTGAGCATTTACACTTGTGCGGTGGTGTGTCTGGCTCTGCAGATACACCTCCAAAACACTAGTCGGTGGTGGGGCTTCTGTAAAGTGCTTTAAAGTTTAGTTTATTCAAAACACACATCAAACATGGCGAAATAGCAACAAGTCAGCTTCACTATAACTCGCAGCATTCACAGACAAACCACTTGTCTTTTGCTGGACACATTTTTCTCACAAATACAACATGCTCATATTATTAGCACAGGCCTATGGCATTTTACATTGTATAAATTAGCCTAGCGGCTAGTGGAGATTTCCTCTACTCATATGAAGCCAGGAACACCAGCAACATTCAACAAAAGTAATGTCACAAAATGTGGCTCCATTACAACTCACAAGGTTCACTGACAAAACAACTATCTTATACTAAACACTTACCAAAGCAAATACAACAGGCTAACGTTATTAGCACAAGCCTATGGCATTTTGTATTGTATAAATTAGCCTAGCGACTAGTGGAGATTTCCTCTGCTCATATGAAGCCAGGATAAATCACACACAAGACTTACAATGCTATTTTAGTGGAGGCTGTAAATGAAAGCTTTGTTTCCACTGAGGGAAGTTGTTCCAGCTTACAAAAACAGACAGGAGGTCTGAAAAATTCCTCCCATACAAAACTTCCTCACACCAATTCTTAGATATTGATTCTTTGGTTGTATCCAGACTCACCAGAATGAGGCCTGTGACCAATGTTGCATCCCAGCCCTGGCTGTTGGAGAAACATTGTTTTTACAGCGGTCTGGTCAGAGTAGTGGTCAGAAAGGCAACAGTCAAACAAACAGAAGTGGTCACTGGTCAGCCGAGAGGAACACACACATCTTTCCCTGCCTCTCTCCTTCTCTCTCTCAGCACACTTGCTCTCTGTCTTCATCCCCACCTCCACCGTACTCTCAGTTTTATTTCGTCTGTCAACGATCTGTCTTCATTTAACCAAGTTGTGTTCTCCAGAGACTTTGTCAGACTGCATTTTTAGCTTCATTACACAGAACAGAGAGACGTGAACAAAGAGAAAAAGAGAGACTGGACGATGATAACAGCTGCTTACAGCAATGTTGTGCTTATGTAGCAAACTCATGATGACCACCCAGTAGTTTGTTTAATATTACGAGGGTGTGGAGAGATGATTCATGGAATAAGAAACTTGTGTGCATGTTACACAGAGTTCCTTATCATATCATGTTTTTTTCTGATTTTTCTGAATATCTTTCAGCCTCTCTGTGCTAAATTAAACAAAAGAGGGTCAGTAGGGTAACAGCACCGTTGCCTCAACCTTTACCGACAGCCACATTTAACAATCTGTGAATAAAAATGCTCTGACAGCAGTTTTGGAATTTGGCAAGCTTACAGTGATCTGCTTATTTTTGTTACGCAACATTACTCCAAAACTTGCATACTGGCTGGGATAGTATTTTTGACAGATAAGATTTGCCAGTTTTTACACTCTGTCAGGAAGCGTTTGAGTCTCAGCAGGCCTGCAGTATTTTTGGAAGGGTAACTTAGATGGGACTTATCATAAAGAGTTCTAGTCTTCAGAAGTGTGGACTCGAGTCAGAAGACTTGGACTCCAGTCAGGGCCAAATCACAAATTTGATGACTATAGACTCGACTTGAGGGAACCAAAAAAAGACTTGCAACTCAACTTGGACTTTAACACCAATGATTCGTGACTTGATAATACTTACTTCTTCCTTCCCTCAAGCCCAAACCATAGGCTGTAACTATAATGGACGTAGCTACCATTAGGTCACCCATTGGTTTGCGGACTCCCACTCTGTAGCCTCGAGTTCAGCAGATCACCACATGATTCCCGAGCGCGGCACCGCTGCTACTCACCGCTCCCTCAGGGGATGGGTCAAATGCGGAGAACAAATTTCACACACTCGTGTGTGACAATCAGTGGAACTTTAATCTTTAATTTTTAACTTCGGCTTTCGCCATCTTGGTTTTTTGGAGTCAAAAGTGACCGTACTTGGGCGAGAAGCTGGAGCTGTGGAGGCATGAGGGGTGGATTTGATTGAGAAGCCGAGAACACTACAGACAGACAGCTTATCAGTCAAAACAGCTCACCTTTAATTATGTGTAAATTTAAGCCTTAATGAAATGTAAATGCGCGAGTTAAAAAAAAAAATTAGCCCCCCATACAGTTGTAATGAACAGGGAAATTAGCTATGAATACCAAAACCGTTTCTTGTACCAGGTTGTAAACATGTTAGCTGTAAAGTTGGGCATTTTAACATGAGGGTCTATGGGGACTGGCTGGCTTCTTGAGCCAGCCTCAAGTGGCCATTAGAGGAACTGCAGTTTTTCATACTTCCATGTTGGCTTTATTTTTCAGCCTCAGAGGTTGCTGCTTGGCCCAAACCATTGAAATGCCAAGAATCAATTAATTTCCCTTCATTTTCTGAATCAGCTAACATTAACACTCATCATTCACAGTTGACACTTAGCTCTCCAGATCCACTTTGTCTGAATCAATTTGACATCATTTAGTCAAGTTGCAGTAGAGAGCCATGAAGAAGTAACGTTATGTTAAAAGCCAGTTGGAAAAAGTGAAACCAAGCAGTTTTGTTCACATACAAAACCTATGCGGTCGCCAACAAAAAGTTTATTGCATTATGCAAAATGTACAGGTCAAAATTTACAACCTGTTTCTGCAAATAAGTACAAATTTTAAAAAGCATTTATGATTTTTGTAAATTTAATATTCTGTTATAATGGCATTTCATTTGGTGAAGAGTGCATCATGACTTGTTTCGGAATAAAACAGTTTAGGGCTTAGGGCTTTGGACTTGACTTTGTACATGAGTGAAAAGACTTGAGACTTACTTGTAACTTGCGAAACAATTACTTTGTCTACCCTGGCTAGTCGTATCCATACGGACAGAAATATGACAGAAATATGAAGGTTTTTCCAGTTTTCTGATGCATAACTAAGCTGCTGCCCTGTCTTACCCTGCTTTGAATTTAGGGTATTGTCATGCCTCGCTATACTTTACTGTACTGTAAGTAAATACCTCCTGGAAATTTGTCTTTTCCCCCCATCTGTTTGTCTGAAATACCACGGCCATCACTCAACGTAAATGATGATGTTTAAAAAGCGCCATATGTTCAGACAGCCATATGGAAGCGGTTATTGCTGCGCTCCATAGGTACAGTAACCCAATCCATGTATACAATCTGAACCCGTGTTCCCTTTATAATCTCTGCCATACCCTGGCACTCTTGACTTTAATAAAATGATGTGTTTACATATCGCTGAAGGCCGAGGGCTCCGTTTCTGCAGGCTCTTACTGATTCTTGTCTTTTTTTTTTCCCCCCTCGCCATGCTGAACTTGAATGCATCCATGTTTCAGTTTCAACCCCAAGCTGCTTAGCACATCATGATTCCCCTCAAACTCCGCTCCAAAACCACAAATTTAAATATTTGCGGTGGTGTAATTGCCAGTGTGGTTGACAGGCTCTGACGGTTACTGTACTTTGAAATGTTTGACTCTTTTCACAGACAATTAAGGTTCGCCTTTGGATCTTTTGCTATTTAGGTTGGTAGGGCCACGCTAAAGTGAATACCCCTCGGTCAGTGAGCTGTTTAGTGTGGTGGGTAGCCTGTAATAAATGGATGGCTCTTGGCCCGTGGGCTGCGGCTCATGACAGAGGTTGACATGAACTCATAACTCACACAGAGCACCTTGAGTTGTCAGTCTGTGGGTAGCTGTCGGTACTGGAGCGGGGAAATAGTCACTTAATACATTGTACTTCTCTGCAGTTAAGAGTCAGCACCATGTCCTGCTTGAGCCAAATTTATATTTATAATAGTGAAGAAGAAAAATGACATAATGAGTGTTAAAGGTAGCATTTTTTAAGTGTTTTTTGGTGCAGAGTAACCTTTAGCATGTGATCCTTCGTGGTATCTGAAAATAGGAATATATAAATGAGACAAAAGAAGAAACAAAGAGACTAAAACAGCAGTGTTTTATATTTTAATTTACTGTGTGTGACACATGCCCACAAACCACAGGTGCTTCGAACCTTATGCAATATATATATTGTTCCCTGCCCAAGATAAATTAACTGTAAAATGAATAAATATAATTAATGAGACTGTAGTAGTGACAATTGTAAATTGTGGTGATATTAAACAAACTGCAAGACTCACAAAGTTAAGCTAGTAATCACTAAATACAGTAGTAGTTCTCACCTAGGGCTGAATATCGCCACTGATTTTACTGAATCGATTCGATTTCCATTCACAAAGTCTCAATTCCATTTGATTTCCGATTCAATAGTGATTCAATTGAGGATATATAAGTTACAATACCAATTTTCACTAGAATGTGAGAGAAATTCATAGATCTATATTTACATCTATATAAAGTCACAATATCAACTCAATACCTCACTTGAAACAAATCTAAAATGTCATAAAATGTCATTACACACATTACATTACACCAAAATAGAAAAACAGTAAGTTAACAGTTACAGATAAAAGAACTGTTAATATGGGAGCTTCTTAATCCTACTGTCGTTAATAATTTAGCACCACAGCTTGTTTGGCCTACTATCGGCGAGATTAACAGGGTCAATGTTTCATACATCCATTGGAAAAAGCGTATATTAAAAGATGGATTTTATGAACCGATATCGGGTCATTCCAGTGAAGATTGTTTTGAATCGGATGAATCAATTATTTTAACCCAGCCCTATTCTCAACCACGGGGCCGGAAACTCCCAAAGGGGGAGTTCCAAGCGGTCCCCAGAATTGGAAATAGCTTATTTTCACTGCTCAAGTCATTATAGAAATGAGCCCAGTATTAGTAAAAATCAAAAGAGCGACTGTTCTGATGATAGATTTAATTTCCTCCATGGTTATCTTCTCAACTGTAGCTGACAGCGATAGAGGTCTGGTCTTAATGGAATGCTTATCAAATGGGGTCCATGACCTACAATGTGAATCAGTTTAGGGGCCCATGACACACATTTGATTGAAAACCATTTAAATACTGTATGACATCATGACACACTCATGCAGTGCAGCCAAACTTCATTCAAACCCACAGAACTTATTTTGAATTCTAGTGGCAGCTCAGTCTCAAGAGGAAAATATCGGCAATGTACATTTCTGCAAACCATAGATACATTAAATATCTACTTACTGATCATATCAATGTTTCTAAAGTGACGTAGTATTTGAGTTGTCATTGGGAGGTGGAGGGGATGGTGGATGGCATGGCACCTAGGTGAGATGACTGGCAAGCTGCAGACGACTGCTTGAGAGTCATTGCTGTATTTTTGGTGGCGTTTGTGCCACCAAACGTGGATGTTTTAGGGCAAAAAAATATCTTTGCTAACCAAGTGGTTTTTGTGCCTAAACATTAATAACCATACTTCAACCACAGCGTTGTCGAAACGTAAAAAAGAGTAAGGTTTCAGTGTATCCGCTACATAATAATTTCCAAGTGTAACCTAGCTGTGGTTTGCAGAAACGTACAATGCCAACATTTATTCTGGAGTTAGGCTTGCCAGGGTAGATCTCAATATGTCAGGCCAAAGTGTATGGAAATGATGCACAGGACATCTAGTATATTTCTACTGGATTGAAAGATGCAGCCAAAAAAAGATGGAGTATATCCCTCAGTGTAAACATGATATAGCTTCAATAAAGAGTTGGAACAAACTGATGCAGAATACACAGTAGGCTATATGAGACTGTCAGACAGTGTGTGGAGATAATTTAAACTAATTTAGTGAGCAGACGAGAGAATTCAGGGAATTTAAATAGATGTCTTTCCAATGTATTTTGTAAACTGTGCTTTAACTTCCCCTGTGTGCAGAATAGTTCAGGCTCAGAGTTATAGCTGATCGACTGGACATTCCTATTCAAATCCCCAGCCCAAACCTTACACATACCTGGCCCGAATCCCTCCAGTGTGTTTTCACACTGAGCACTACATCACTGCGGTCGCTTGCCCTCTTTCACTTTTTTCTTCCCCAGATGGTGTGAAAGTCAAAAACATGGTGCTTTTTTCACAGCACCTCACCCTCATAAACAGCCAGTTTACAACTGTTTAGGGCAGTCGCTGACATGAGTACACACATGTCATACAGCACCATTAAAATCCAGACCAGACCTACCACACACTTGGTAGAGAAGCGGGCATGCAGGGACGAAACGCCTGCCAAACCTGGATTAAGTCCCGGATTTAAGTTTGAATGACACCTTTATGCTGCAACTTATTTTTTTAAAGGGTTTTCAGTTTTTAAAGTTACATCTTGTGGGACTTTTTTTTTTTGCTGGAACAGAGAATGTTTTGCTGTTCTTTTTTCTCTAGTGCCTCCCAATGAGTTTGAGATCAAGTGGCCATTTCATATTTCACTGTTACCTTAGTGTGTGATTGTGTGGTATTGAGTTTGCACGGTAGGCATTTGTTCAAATACCACATTCTGTATGTGTACGTTTTCCTGACAAGGACCTCTAGTGGCCATGTGAATTATGAGTCTAGTCTGTGAGAAGTAAAGGTAGATGTAGTGTCAGTTGTTGTAGCACTGCAAAACCTCAAAGGGATGGATGGTTCAACAAGACACAGGACTTGGTTGACATTGAAGACTGACACAATCATATCCACAAAATAACCAAGTAGAATTTTACCTAAACCTCACCAAACAGTTGTCTGAATTATTTACTAATCATTTAATTAATGTTCTTTTAGGCTACTGACAATGATGTCCAGCCAGTAGGGGTATTTGAACAGAAAATGCTCATATGGCTGATATTGAAAAGCAATGACCAACAACAAACAGTATGTGTTGGATGGTTTGTTTTTTCACCACTCTGCCACTCTAATTTTATCAGATTGGTCTTGGATTTAGAGTTAAAATCCTTAAGATTTCAGTCTTGGTTTATTTGGCAACACCAACGGCCACTGGTGGTAACAGCAAGCATGGTTGAAGGACAACCCAGTCTCACTGTTAAGAAGTCGAGATTTGGTGCTTGGGTAGTGATTTCCAGCGTCAGACACAGATGAAAAAAAAACGTCCTTTAATGTCAGCATGATACACAGCCAGTCGCCAATATAGTTTAACGGGGTCCGGTGGCATCAGAGGGGAACATGACTGGACTAAAACCAAAGTTAAGGTGGCAAATGTCCGGTCCAAAAGTAGGGTTAGTGGGAGCGGTAGTGGGTGGATCCAACAAACACTGGCTTTCACCTGGGAGAGCGGTGTTCGCATCCTGTAAGATTATAAAGCCGAACCCTGTTCTTTTTTACTAAACCTAAACACATGTTTTTGTTGCCTCAACCCAACCACGTGCGTTAGTTGTTGAAGGGAAAAAAAAGTCAATTTGGGATGTTGTATTGATGTAGTGCGTTTATTTTCAAAGAGACTGAATGTAACGGTAAATTTTCTGTGAAAACCGAAGTATATTTTGAAAGAAGACGGTGCATTAACAAGCAGAACTTGAAACAGTGTCCTAGAACGTCAATAACCAACACACCCAGAGTACCTTGTACATATCTGGATGTGGAAAGTTAATGACCAAACGTCAATATGTGACAAGGTCAGAGTGAGAATGTGTTGTAAAGGAATACTTCACCCCCAGATGACCATTTGTGTAACAATTACTCACCTTGTGTTACATTGAATTTGGCTAGAAAACTTTGTTTTTTGATCATGCCTCCATGGTGAACAAAGAATCCAAAAACTGAGAAAATTCTTAATAAGTTAAAGTCATAGGAGTAAGCATTTAACTACAGCAATACTATGTATTTTTGTTACATTTTGCTTCTTATCCCCTATCCACAGCAATGCATTGCTTAGCCTCCGTGGTGGTGCTTCTGTCTGCTTCTCCAAACTAGGAGCACACAGACCACCATCTACTATATGTAATAAACTAACTATGGATAAGTACCTCATATAACCCCATTTAAAAACAAAACAAAACAAAACAGAAGTACAGAAATACAACAGAGGAGCATCTTCTGTTCCTGTTTACAGTGCAGCCAAACAAACCTGCATTGCTTTCATGAAGAAGTCAGGCAATAATCAAATGCACTTCCTGTGACTGCTTTACAATAAAAGCCCTGTGTTTCGCCAGTTGAATGCTTTTAATGTAAACTAGACGAAAATGTTTGCTTTGCATTATTAGTAACTTATCTACGGCTGTAGGAAAGTGAAAGTAGACCGTGATATGAGTGAGACAGAATTACAACAGCATTAGTCTTACTTTAATGGGACATGACACACTGACTTACTGACCACCTGTCACTGTTTGCCTTTCTGTCAGCATGGATCTTCCTCTCCATCTCCTTTCTCCCCAGAAGCGTAATATTAGCTTACATATTTACAATCCTAAATACAACACAGACAACCATGAAAAACATTTAACCGGTGGGATGTTAACATGTCAGGAGCATCTGCAGTGTATCATGTGGTACATCTCTGTCTCTTCTTAAATGGGAGGATAAACCTGTCAGCCGCTCTGAAGAACTAACTGGCTGTTAAAGCTGCTGAGTGAGAGGCACCTAAACATACACATTTTGTTGCACTCATCGGGTCAAAGGCCTCAGTCTCTGCACTTGAAAGACATATTTCATACAGCCCACACTTCTCTCCCAGTCATAGCAGTGAACGCTTGTCACAACAGCTTGTGTTGATTTATTGAAAGAGTTGAACTCCTCACCCCTGACCCCATTCAAACCCAGCAGTATTTCCTTATGCACCTGGAACGGGCTCTTAACATGCCTGCCCAGGGGCTAAACTTTCATTTCGACCAGAAATACCTCACCACTCTATGAAAGGGAAAGGGAAGGGAAAATTATATATGTAGCTAGCAAGCAGCAGTGCATCTATTGATGATTCTGAGTGGGAATTGTTATGAAGGAGCTGTCCCTTTTCATTTTGAGGCGAAAACATAAAGGAGAGCAACACGCTGCCCAGAGGGGATGAAGATATGAAGAGACAGAGGAAAACATGACTTGTGTGATTTGTGGCTTCCACTCTGCCTCTCACTGTGGAGTTATTGAATACTTTATTGTTTCGCTGGAGCGGAGAGTGTTCTGGTTCACCGTATGAATGAGCCTGTGTTGTTGGCCGTGCATGGCGTGTGCACAGTGTCACACAAGCTGTGTGAGTCCATGCTGGATTCTGGGACGCCACAGAGCACCAGTTTGAGTTTTTATACTCAAATTAGCCTCATTATATTTAAATGTGGCATCCTGGTGGGAGTGCCAGCTCAAGATTTTAGGTTTCTGGGTCTATTTCTGCACCGATATGGATATTTTTGAAATGACAACTTCCTTTCTCAGCTTAAGTGCACACAGCATAAGAAATCACAAATCGTGGCTGAGTATTTGCAAAGAACACAAATAGATATAGAAGGACGTGAGGTCAAAACCAGTGTTGGGCAGTAGCATCACTACAAGTAGAGTAGCCCTTCTGTGCGGAGTTTGCATGTTCTCCCCGTGTCAGCGGTGGTTTTCTCTGGGTACTCCAGCTTCCTCCCACAGTCCAAAGACATGCAGGTTAATTGGTGACACTAAATTGTCCGTAGGTGTGAATGTGAATGTGAATGGTTGTCTGTCTCTATGTGTCAGCCCTGTGATAGTCTGGCGACCTGTCCAGGGTGTACCCTGCCTCTCGCCCAATGTCAGCTGGGATAGGCTCCAGCCCCCCCGCGACCCTCAAGAGGATAAGCGGTTAGAAAATGGATGGATGGATGGATGGTGGTAACATCACTACTTTCTGAGCCAAATAGCTTCTCAGTAGCGAAGTTAGTAACATCACTACTTTCTGAGCCAAATAGCTTCTCAGTAGCGAAGTTAATTAATTGACTGATAGTGCGGTGCCGTCCATTAAAGTTACAGGCTAGCTCTGATGTGCAGTGGACTTATCTTCTGTGGAAGTCTGGATAAACGTAAGGATAATAAAACTGAGGATAAGTAATGTGACTGACGCTACTGACGCCACACCGAGGCATGTAGACGAGGGAAGCACTTCCCCATGACATCACATACTAATACTTCAGTATTTCTGCTTACTGCTTTAGCTATTGGCTATTCTTGGCAAGACCCGCCCTACTCTGCCTCTTATTGGCTACATCACACTTCCTGATGTGTCTCTTACAGGTTTTGCCCATAGACTGTGTCTATTTAGTGGATTTGCAGTGGACACCAGAGAAAAAACAGCCCCATTTCCACCAACCGCTTTTGGTATGGTACCTTTGGAACCAGAAGTATCCCTTCAGACATGATACCTAGACCTAGCGTTTCCAATGCAAACAGTACCCTTAAATGTGGGAGGTACCCCAACAGAAGGGGTACCAAACATGGTAACGGTACGAAACGGTTCCATTGGTACTATCCACAACTTTTCGCAGTGGAAACGAAAAAAAAGTGTGCCGAAGCGAGGAGTAAGAGAGTGACATAATGATGTCACATGTTATTTACAGGACATGTCCATGTTCTAATGTCCGCAAAAAAGAAAAGTTCTAATTAAGGTCTATTATTTTTATTGTCTATATTACTGTCATGGTTTTATTCACTGAAAAATACATTTTAGAATTCTGTTTTTGAATTACTGACAGAGCCAGACAGCCGACTGAAAGAGGCAGAGACAGAGAAATGCATTAAGTAGGCAGAGGAGAAAGAAAGAGAGACAGAGTAATAGGCCGACTGATGATGTCATGTTATTGGAGGACATGTTCAAATGTCAGAAAGTCTTCAAATTTACGTCTGTTATTTTATAATAAACAGGTTAACTGAACATTTTTTTGCCTGCCTATTTGTCCTATCTGACATTTTTTCTTATCACTCAGATACTTTTGCCATTTTCTAGTAGCTCAGTTTGCTACATTTCTCCTCGGGGTAGTGAAACTTCAATTTGATGTGGAGTAACTGGTAGCATAGCTCACTACATTTTCCAAGTAGCTTGCCCAACACTGGTCAAAACTCAAAGAAAAATGCTCTTTGCGATGACGTCCTTGTTCGTGATTATTGATACGACTCTTTTATATCTTATAATAATCCTGAAATAAATTATTTAATTCACCAAGTGCCTTCATCCGTTTATTATTCAGAGTTTCTTAAAGAGTTTCATTGATCCCATATCCCAAAAGATATTACGCAAACAAAAGCAGAGAAAGCTTTGTGAAATCGTGCGATGCTATTCTCTGACTGTGTTGAGTGCAGGAGATTATTTTTTATTGCAGAATCAGCAAACAGCCTCAGTTCTAATTAACTTATGTCGGAATTACTGTAGTAGGTTTTGTAACTTCTGTTTTACGTCACCAAAGATCTGCAGCAAATGAAAGATTGTAATCATAAAAAACACAATTTTCTGTTTTTGTTGAGGCTGTTGCAGATGCTTTAGTTGGAGCAGATGTAAAAGTTGGCCTTGTTTGGTTGTGAAATATTTGCAGGGAGGCCGGAGCCTTCTCTGGAAAACTAAGCCTGCTATTCAATCCACAACACACTCTGGTTATCTAGTTAGTGAGGGACAGAGGAGAGAGTGATTAGAGATGAAATGGGATGAACAGATGTTTGGTAATTGACACAGGGAGACATACTTTGTGTTATCGTAATAAAGTCTGTCAGAAAAGGAAGATAAAAGGAAAAAAAATGACACAGGGAGAGATAAGACAGCCAGAAACAGCCTGTGTGAATCTACAGGCCTGTGGATCTGCTCTTAGTTATAATCTAAACCTAAATCACTGATGATCTGCAGGCCTCATTTGACATCGACAAGATCTCTTGCAGATTATGCAAACTAAATAGGCACAAAATTGCCCTTTAAGCCACATGTTTTAGATGGAAGCTCTGTGAGAGAACATCTGAGAAAAACTACGATGTGGAATGCCTTTTAAAAAGCGAGCGGGCATCCCACTCCCCCTGGTATCCTTTTTCTGGACTGGGACAGTTGAAAGGCTGAGCTTAGACGCGCAGCAGGACGCGAGGCTGGCAGGGGTATGTGTGTTTTCAGAGGAAGCAGTCTCGAGGCCGCAGTATGCAAACTGCAGGAATACATTCTGGCAGGTTCGGACGAGAGAAAGCACACGTCTGTAGAAAATAAGCACTGTTATGGCTTCAGAGCTCCTGCTGCGTGAACGCTTGTGATCAAACCTCCAGTGCATGACTGTCTGCAGTTTATTTTGAAGTATATAACACTGCGGATCGTGTTGTTAGATAGAAAACAATCTCAGTGTCCTACTTCAGTTCATTTTGGATGAATTTCTCTTTGAATAATTTAAAATGTTTTGTTACTTGTTTAGTTTCACAGCTGCCAATTGTCCTTTTGAACCTGCTATTTATCTTTTTAACTCTGCAATGTGTGTAGCCTCATTCAGTCAGTACGATTTCTGACAGGGGTTCACTACTTTTTGGCTTGTAACTCTTTAAACTTACACTTGTATCCCCTTATCACAAATTGCATCACAGTCTGTCTACTGTGTGTGTGGTGGCTGTTTCAGCCAGAGACTGAGATCATTTTATATGGCCCCAAATATGTAATATTATCCAGTAATTCATCAGCAAAGTGCAAAGATTAGAAAAAAGTCAGAAAAAGTGAACATAATTTGTGTAGCAGAAATGTGTCTTTCTGCTTTCCTATCTCATTAAAGGAACAGTTCACCCCCAAATCAAAAATACATACTTTCCCTCTTACCTGTAGAGCT
The DNA here is from genome assembly GCF_006386435.1 of Epinephelus moara. Taxonomy (NCBI): domain Eukaryota; kingdom Metazoa; phylum Chordata; class Actinopteri; order Perciformes; family Serranidae; genus Epinephelus; species Epinephelus moara. The sequence goes on along the minus strand of NC_065514.1, from coordinate 16,502,314 downwards.
ATTTATTAATCTGCACCAGAGTTTGTTTGTAACCTGACCGAGACCACCTCTTTAAGAAAGTCTCGGTCCGGTTGTTTTGGTGCACACCTGAGTGTGATTGCTTTGTTTACACCTGCCCAAACGAACCACACTTAGGGGGCAAACAAACTTGAGTTCGATTGAACTGAACCAAACAGGGCAGATGTGAAAGCACCCTTAGCCTCTATTAAATTTGGATCTGGTGGTGCAGTGGGAGTGGGTGCTGCTCTTAAGTACAATTTTTGAGGAGCTTTATGTACTACTTACACTTCTTCTACTACCGCAAGGTGTAATATTGTACTTTTTACTTCCCTAGGTTTATTTGACAGCTATATTTACAATTCAATTCAAGATTTTACACACAAGCTTTTACATGGCACTTTTACAGTCAATATGAAAACCTAAGATCAAGTGGGCAGGTATCCCCCCACCTCTCTTAAACTGCGTATAAAATCTCCTTTCACTTGCCTCTATAGTAAGAATATTCTCCGAGACAGTATTTCTAAGTAAAACGAGACGCTCAGTGGCAGAGACATTCAGAGCTGGCAGCACTCCGGTTTACTTTGTCAAAAACTGCTCACTTTTACAGAATTTTCTTACTTTGATCACTCTCTCATACGACCACAGTGAATGAGCTGGTGTGTGCTCAAGCACCATAATTTCTTGGCAGCAAAGGGCAAAACTGAGAGAGAGTGTAGAGACTATTGCAGCCTGACAGATGTAATCCCTAACACGGCTCCAAAGTGCTGTGTGCCACCACAAATTTTGAGTGAGGGTTTATTTAAAAAACAACCTCACACCACAGGCCTCTTATGTGCTCTGCTTCTCATTTATTCTCAGCATAAATACAAAAGCTAAAGTTGCTCGGGAGAACTCGTGCAGGCGATTTAGACACTTTTTACTCTAACGATAAACATGGCGAGACATAATTCACGTAAAAGAAAAGACAAAGTAAAAATCCGTGGGCATGTTTAATGATCCATCTTTTTAATTTTCAAAAGTGAACATAAAGCTGCTGCAAATTATACTTTTGCTTGCAATTTTGCTCATCAAACTTTCTTTGTAAGCTAAACAAACCACCTCTCCCATCATTCCTGCCAAATTCCCCAAATACTAACCATAATAAATTTCACTTAGATGCTTTTTAACAGAGCATCAGTCCAAAACATTTGTCTGGGGCGGCGACATTAGTCCCAGAAACCCTGAGATGATTCAACTTTGAGTTCATAAATTAGCTCTCATAAACATAAGGTGTCCTGATATGTGAAGATGACAGATGAGGTGGAAGTGAAGGAAGCCACAACCCACATTTCCTCCGCCGCAGTAACAACTACTGTATGTTTAAAGTTTTCTGATAGAGGATTTTAAGAGGTGAGGAGATCTGGTTCGCATTGTTTCAAAGATTCCCTCGACCCAGCCTTCCTGATTTAGCTTTGGATCAAGAGATTCCGAAATAAAAATGGTTGGAAAACCTGCATGCCAAACTGAGATACCACTTCAAGCAGCCGCGGCTCCACTCCTGTTTTGTATAGCAGACTTTACATGGGCACCGTGTCAAGACACAGTCTACATAGTCTTAGCGGAGAAGTGTTTTAGTCCTAAACTGAAGGCCTCACAGGATGCTCAGCTATCACAGTCTGGCATCTGACGTCTTAACATTCCTGCGTTGTTTTGTATGCCTTTCCCTTTTGTCTCTTTTCCTGTTTGTCTTTCCGTGTAAAATTGACATCAGCGCTCGTTTTGCTCCTCCAACATCTATCTGTCTTGAATTGCTTTTTGTCTGCATCTCCATCCAGCCTGTTGTTCTTGAATCTTGCTTGTCTCTCTTTTCCCCTCCATCTCTCTTTCAACAGCCTGTGTCTGTATACGAAACAGCGATCGGTATCAGTTTTACAATAAAAGAATAACCTATTGAATCATCCTGGTTCTGAACTGTGTGCCTCACTATGGCTGAGAGAAACAGAAAGAGAGATGTTTTGGTGGTTGTGGAGTTGTTAGCATTCTTTGGCTCGCCCAAAGAAAAGCTTAATTCACAGGGCAGAGGTGTGTTTGTGCCTTCGGCTTGCTGTTTTGTGTCTTTCAAATTCACACAACCATATCACAGCTGTCTTTTATCACAGCTTTCTCATATCATGGCTATCTCACATTCAGAACCATATCCTGGAGGAGTTTGAATTGAAAAGCTGTCTGATTCTTTGGAGATGTTGTTTATTTTCGCCATTGATGGTGCGCTTCAAGAAGTGCCAATAACTATAATGACGATTTTAAAATTTTGTGGCCCTCGGCAAGTCATAACAGATGGTGAAATGCATTTTATTGTTTGAAATCACATCACAGTGACGTGTATTTTAAAAGCATATATCTTCCAAATGTCTCTTTTGGCAGATTGTGGGAAATAATGCAGCATTTGATACTTTTTTTCTGTTTGTTCAAGTCTTCAATAAAAAGAAGGCAGACAAAATACAAACCATCATTTAAGCCCTATTCGCACGGGAGTAGTGTTACTATGGAACCTCATGTGATTTAGAAATTACGCCCCCATGTCTGTGTTTTATGCGGCACATTTGCACGGAATGAGCAAAGTCTGCATTTTACTGGAATTTACTGACGTTATTCCCTGGATACGATGCACAACTGTATTCTACACAACACAGAAACACTACACAGCACCACGAGGGGTGATGATGTACAGTGTGAACCTTGGGTTCTACTTTTTTTATTTTGTCATGTGGGTTAAAGAAGCAGAACTGATCCTGCCACATATTGTCATCCATCTCATCATCTTTTGAGACTTCACTCGTCTGATGGATTTGAGTGTGCTTTTGCTGCAAACGGTCTCCATGCTGTGTAGTGAAATGAGCCTCCAGCACCCAAACTCTTTCAAAACTTTGATTTATAAGGTGGCGTCTGTAATGCTTTACGATCCTTCACGAGTCTAATATTATCACATGACCTCTCGAAATACGGTAGGCAATTTGCAGTCGGATTTCTACTTGACAAATTACGGACATGGCAGATTTGCACGAGATTAAGTTCAAGACTACCTCTGCAAATATAATAGATTATTTAATTCGGCTCTATAAAGAATATTTCCGGTGTTTAACAGGCAAACATAGACTTTCAATAAACAAAACAAGGCACAAACATGAGTTGGGATAAAATTATTTTACAGGTAAGCTATTTAAACTGTATTTTTTTATCTCACATTTTACTGCTGTATTTATATCCTCCTGAGACCCCGGCTTTTGTTTGGTATGCATTTTTAATTTCTCTGAGCTATTTGGGAATGCAGGACCTGGTAAGTGTTAAAAACTAAGCATTGTCTTTGAACAGTAGTTGGGGAAAAAAAGATGTCCTAATATGGGGACGATGGGTTTATTTTTAATAGTCATAAAGGTGTAATAAATTATAAAACTGTTTTAGTTATTTCAATAACTGAATATTGTTGTGCAAAAAAAAAAGGCAATAACTTACTCTGTATGTACTCAAACGAGTACTTCCTAATTAACAGCATTTTAGCTTGTTACTGTTGCTAAACTTGGTCAAATTTGTTTGCAGTATCAAACTACAGACATTATTTAGCACAAACAATTAAGTTTCAACCATAAAATTTGATCAAGTTTTGTACCTTGTCCAATTTTGTGTTGGGATCGGCTGCAGACTGAGGATTAAAGTGTCCACAAACAAGGACAACAGGACTAAGTTAGGCAGAATTAAGTATAAGGTGCAGGAAACCCTAAATGTGATGTCCTCATATGAGGATGCAGAGTCTCAGGAGATATGCATGAATTGTAGAACTATTTTTGTACAAGTTTTAACTGACCTATGATACTATTTTGAGTGATAATCACTTGGAAACTGTAAATTTTGAGAGGCGTCTATCTATTTTTGGGGGGTTCCTGGCAGGCTGAGGTACCTGAGGTTGTGCTGAAAAAAAGAAAAAAAATGGAGTAAAGACAGTTTAAAAGGTGCTAAACAAAGACAAAAATTAATGCATAGAAAGTCAGCAAAATGTACCAAAATCAACCTGAACTGAGGGTAAAACAAATCTATATATGATTTGTTTAGACATGCTAAGACTGTAGCTCCGTTGCAGATGTTGCAAATGTTTTTCATCTATGATCTCGTACATTGTCTTAAGGTTGTGCTCAAAAATATAGATTTGAAATGTTTTATGTACTGAAGGAAATTATGACATCATCCTCAGAAACGAGGCCCATACAGTAGGTCATTAATGACTGAGCAGCAGAAGCACTAAAACAACATGTGGAGGTTTAGTTTGGCTCCGTCGGCAGTTTCAACCTTAGGCTGGACTCCTCTGACTCACGTCAATCTAGTTTTTTTAATATCCTTACACATATAAGTGGGCTAAATCATATGTAGTTTTGTTTTTAAACTGTACCATTTAATTTTATGAGATAAAGCACAGAGGAGGGAGGATTGAGAGATGCAACAGATTGGAGCTAAAATTTAATATGCTGTAGGTTTCAGACTTATTTGAACCAATGACAGCCCAAGATTTTTTTCTTCCAAGATGAATTTGTGGGCTTGTATGCAGACACATTTACCCAAACATGTCTTGGTTTTGGCTACCGACGTTCTCTCCTCTGCTATTATATTAAGAGTATCCTTATCCTGCAGGGAGTTTGGATCAAAATGACAACATATAGTTGCAAGTAACATCATACTAAATTGATTCCAGGCGAAAACATCCATTTTTTGGACCTATTTTTCCATGGCCCATCCAGCGGTAAAGAATCTTGGTGCCTGCTAGGATGAATATTATATTAACATTAAGAGACTCTTAGGTCTCGACACCACAAGTTGGCTACGTTACATAAATTATCAAAGTTTGACTTAAAAAAACAACATTAACTGCTGCTATCCAGTAATTGAATTGTGGTTAAGATTGCTCAACTTAGAAAAATGTAGTGCTTCTTTGCTGCATTCCTGTCCTCCTGTCGCCATCTAAGTTTTTTAGCAATGTGGCTATGGGGATGCCAGTGTTGGTAGGTCCACCACTTTGGTCCAGACTGAAATATCTTAACAACTTTTTGATGGATTGCCATTAAATTTTGTGCATTCATGGTCCCAAGAGGATGAATCCCTCTCACACTGGCGATGCCTTGACTTTCCCTCTAGGTCTCTAATAACGAATTAAACAAACCATAAATAAAATGTACAGAATCAGTGTGTTTAACTGCAAGCTATGGAACTTTTAATGTATCTTACCACAAATGATTAAAGAGTGAAATAAAGACTGATAGACTACATTAGAAAGCTACCACATGTAATTACTCTCAGCCAGCTTGACAGTATTTAATCATATTGTCTCTGTTTTGAGACCAGCGGAGTCCTGTTCTTCTCAGACAAATTGCACTTGACTGATAATAGATGAGGTTTACATTTAATACAGGGAGGAACTGACTGTCCATCACAGACATAAAAAAAAAACAGTATGATTTCACCAGGGATAAGAAGAAGTGCTATGTAAGCAGAGCCTGTTTTTCCAGACACATGATATGTGTGTTAATATAGAGCTGGCATTGTTTGCAAAACACCAGGATGACTTTGTGATCTTTATGCCAGTGGATAACCAATAATTTTCCTGTTATTTGTCTTTGACGTGACTGTCACTTTTATGGATGGCTGCGTCTCCTTGACTGTTGAGGACACTGAGGTTTTATCCGACTGTTAGCGGCTCGGCAAGCCAAAACAATGATGTTCCAGTAAAAATCTTTGGCTTGTTAGTACTTCCGATGTCCTAGAAATGTCAAGTCCTACGATTCAGCCTATTATTTAGTTTTGACAATAGTTTGAATCACTTAAATCTCTCTTTTTTTAATAGCTCTCTCTCTGCCTGTGTAATTTATGCGCGATGGATGTTCCTAAAACCACTGTAGTGTCAAGTATCTACACACGAATGAAAATTTGGCCAGTTGCAAGGTATATCTAAGCCAGACGTTTGTGGCTTTATGTCACTGGCAATAAAAGTTACTTCCAGGAAGTAACACACTGAATTCTGGACTGTAGAAAGTACCAGACACCTCGCTGTCATCTTCCTCAATATAAGGCTTCATTCAGGTCTTAGCAGTGGTGATAATAGGCTGCTGGGGCCAGCTGACTTGCAGGGAACATGTGTACATAAACAGCTAGCAAAGACTATATGGGGCAGAATGGCCTCAGTGCTGCCTGTGGCGTTTGTTTATCCAACATGCTGTAATGTTATGAGAACTGCTGCTCGGGCCCTGGTTACAAGTTGTAATGTAAATATTGATGCGTATGGAAAAGGAACGCTATTTAAGGCTTACCATATGTTCTAATAATTTGAGCCGCTGATTGTGGAGACTGAATGTCTTTCTAAGGATGGATACCGCTGTGGTTCTCATCTGGTGTTCCTCTGACTGAGCACAGGTGTGCAGAAAGGTTTCATTCAAGATAGATACAAATCTGTTTTCAGAAAGGTAGATATATTCCTCACTATTTACTCTAATAAAAGACATTTATTAAAAAGCATTATCAGTTTCATGGTGGTATATGAATGTAACATCTTTGGGATTCAAAGAGGAAGATTGAGAACAGCTGCTTTTATTTGAATTATCCAACCTTGTCTCCAAAAATCGCATTAATATACAACAAATTTACTTTTGGAAATATGCTTTTCAGGAAACATAAGGCAGCAAGATGAAGTATTTTTTAACAGCATAACAACGAAACATATGTAGAAAATGTACAGTACTGCAAAATGTCCATGGTCAACATATTTCCTCTGTTATGATTTTGTTATCTTGACTTAAAGGGCCCCCCTCAGGCACGTTTTACTTGTACTAATACTAGTATTTTGTTTGACATGGTTTCCCAAAATAATAATAAAAAAAAAATCCACTCTATCTTCTTCATTGAGAAATTGGCTTATGGTAAGCACCTCCTGCTTTCTCTGGAGCTGCCTGGTAAAAGAGCAGTGTGCATCAAGATGGCTAGCATTAGCTTTAGAGGAAACATTTGAGAGATTCAGTCATACATGTTTGACCCTCAGTCAGATCCAGACTCAGCTGAGAAATCTGTTGTGCATCAAAATTGGCGACTAACAGACGTATCAGAATAGTAATTGTATTTAAAATCTTTCTTTTATTTTGTTTGTTAGCTTGTAGGCTAGCTGGCAGCAGCTGGTAGCAGCTGACACATTGTTAGTGTTGGTGAAACATAAAGTAATATTAGATACGATGGGGTTTTTGGTAGACAGTGGAAGGAAGGAAGCTCCTTTGGTTTGCATCGAAAAACTGCCTCTCTACTATATTTGCTGTCATAACGTCCACTATGGTAATATAAACTCTCGCTCTCTGACAAGTTCGCTCTGCACTGGAGGTTTCAAGTTTCTTAGCCAGTGTTGTGTCACAGTCTGTTCCTCCGTCGACATATGTTTCTCATAATATTAGAGTTTATACTTTATTAAGGATTTATACTTGTATGTCAGCTCTATGCAGAGCCTACGCTGTAGCCTACGCACATGGCCTATGCCATTGTGAGCATTTTGTGCGGTGGTGTGTTTGTGTCACTCTGCATTTACACCTCCAGACCACTAGTTGAGGTTTCTGTGAAGTGCTGTAAAGTTTAGTTGATTCAAAACACACATTAAACACACATTAAACATGGCTTAATAGGGACAGTTTCAAACACAAGTACACAAATCAGCTTCACTATAACTCGCAGGATTCACAGACAAAGCACTTGTCTTTATCTGGACACATTTTCCCCACAAATTCAACATGCTAATGTTTTTAGCACAAGCCTATGGCATTTTACATTGTATAAATTAGCTTATCGGCTAGTGGAGATTTCCTCTACTCATATGAAGTCAGGGACACCAGCAACATTTAACAAAGGTAACGTTACAAAATTCGGCTCCATAACAACTCACATGGTTCACTGACAAAACAACTGTCTTATACTAAACACGTTTTGAAAACAAATATAACATGCTAACGTTATTAGCACAAGCCTATAACCTTTTACATTGTATAGATTAGCCTAGCAACTGGTGGAGATTTCCTCTACTCATATGAAACCAGGATAAATCACACAGAAGACTTTAAATGCTATTTTTGGGGAGGCTTTATTGTCTACACAATTTATTGTTTCTTATCTGTGAAATTAAAGTAAATAAAAGCTTAATTTCCACTGAGGGAAATGGTTTCAGCTTACAAAAATAGACAGGAGGTCTGTGTTGCCGCAACATGTAGTTACATTTCTAGGGAGGTGCACATCAGGCTACAGCGTAGGTTATGGCGTAGGCTCTACGTCAACACAGGTATGGTGTCAGTTCGACGCAGAAGTATAAATCCCGCTTTAGACAGTGATTGACTTTGAAAGTAAAAGTGTGCCTAATCTAGCTTGCCCGGCATACATTTGAATCTCATATTTTAGGGAAGTGCATGGACGTCACCCCCTCAGTAGAGATATGTGAAAATACTTCTCTAGTGAAAAACTTTGCACAGATACAAGACAGAGTAGTCAGACTTTTTAGTGGACATAAACAGAAGAAAAACAAATTTGTAAGTGAAAGGGGACTTTAAAGGACTTGGTCAAGGTTAGGGTCATTTCAGAAACTGAAAAAGTCAAGTTGACTTGAAGCAGAAGATATCAACTTCAAGTCTATCCCCTAACCTTTACCAAATGTGTTAGGAGCCTTAGCCTAAGAACATGTATAAGGGAGGACATGAACTCTAATGTGTAAGAGTTGTGTGCTTTGTACATTCAGCCACACACACATGCCCTACAGTACCTCCTCCTCCTGCAACTCCTGTGCCATATAGGGAATGTCCCACTCGCTGGATCGAGGCAGCAATTGTGTTTCCTCCAAATGGAGGAACACTTATAGACTGTTATAAAAACTGTCACTTCATAGAAAAGTTCAGTAAACATATAAAAACTCTGTAAGTTTCTATAACCATGACATGAGCTAATCTGTGGATGTGTTGCCGAACTCAGCGGTGCCATGTATGAATGTCGCTGCGTGTAGGGAGTTAGCTGTGAATGAGAGCTTTCAGGTCTGTCCCTGCTCTTTATCTCTACCATCTCCCCTCTCTCAGTGCTGCTGGAGAGACATACAGTCTACATATTGTGCATTGATGTACATGTTTTTGGCCCGTTTCATTGATTTAAAATGTATGAAATTGGCCTAAATAAATAATCTGTGGAAATATATGTCAGATGTCACAGATGTCACTCCAGAAGTGTGCTTCTTAAATTGTGGGTTGGGTCCTAACATGGGCTGGAGGCCTGTTTCTAGGAGCCTGAATGGATATGACTGCCACTATTTCTTATGAGGGGAAAGAAAAGCAACATTGAAGTGACATGTTTTGGGCCTTAAAGCTCCAGTGTTTAAGATCTGGGGGATGTATATTGGTAGAAATGGAACATAATATTCATAACATAACTTTAATTACTTTATTACTTTTTTTTTTTACTTTATATCTACATACAGAGCGTGTCATCTTTCACGGAGTCCGCCATGTTGTTCTACAGTAGCCCAAAATAGGCACACCAAACACAGCTCAAGATAAAGCCATTTGCATTTTCGCATCAGCCACCATAGTTCTCCTACATGCTTGACACACGGGAGAAGTTTCAGTTGGTTGCAATCTGCAGTCTCACCACTAGATGCCACTAAATCCCACACACAAACTTTTAAGGTAGAAACGCAAATAATCTTCAGATCAAAATAATTAGAGTTATTTTGTTAAAGTTAAATAGTGCGGAGAGTGAAATTATGCCCTGTAAGATGTTAAGAGCTGGAGTGGAAAGCAACATTTTTACTACTTCAATTAGGAGGTTATGTTTTCAGTGCGTTTAGTCTGATTATGGAAAAATCACAGGCCCGAATTTCCTGAAACTTAGCATAAGGGTACAACATGGACCTAGGAAAAGATCTGAATCACAGGGTGGATACACAAATTATTTTTCACTTTGGTTAACATTGTGAGACAGAGCATTTGGCATTGACAGAATAAATGCCATACATTGTAAAATCAAGAAGATGGTAGTTAAGTTCAGTAGTGACAAACATAGCTAATTGTAGAAATACAATAACTCCATATCACAATCTACATTCAAGGGTACCAGTAATCCTCTGGAGTAGCCTACACATGAAGATGCTCAAAATTCATACAGAAAGCAGCTGTTATGGGACACTCAGGGACATGGTTTTGATGGGAGAACTGGTACAACTGTTACACCACCACAATAGTAACAACACTTTTCTCTCAAACACAGATGGACACATGAATACACACATATCGTGCAACTACTTCTATTCTTATCCACATCCAAATGTGGAGTGTCTGCAATAAACTCCACATGAGGTATTAAAGAAATACCTCACCCATAAAATTACCATTTGTAACTGATTAAGTTGTGCCGTGTTATCTTAAATTTGTGAAGAAAACTTTGTTTGTCTTGCATGCTTCCATGGAAAATGGCACACATTGTCTTTTGATGAATTGGGGAAGATGATTAACAACAGCAAGACTATATCAAAACATCTGTTTACAAACTCTCACACAACTCGTGCAGAATAATCCAAGTCTCATTTTCATTTTTGCCAGAAAAAAAAAAAACCTTAGTATTGGAGTCTGGTTTTAAAGAGAGCATAGATAAGTTTCATTTTCATTTCAGTTTTAAATAGTACGTTTTTAGCAAAAGAGCTGGATAAATGAGACTTGGATTATACTGCACAAGATGTGTGGTAATTTATAAATATATGTTTTAATAAAGTTTTGCTGTTGTCATACATGGCCCCCAATCAGTTGATATATCATCATGTTCTCCGTTTTCTGTGGAAGCACGCAAGAAAAACAAAGTTTTCTCCTCAAATTCAAGGTAACACGGCATGACTAACTGATGTACAAATGGTCATTTTGTGGGTGTAGTTTTCCTTTAAGGAAACATATCCAGACGCACACAGTGGTTTGCGCTATTTGCATATCTAAGACTTGACTGTCGGCCTTGGCACAGGCCTGCGACCGTGAATGCCCTTCTAGTTTGAATTTGTCGTGAGACAACCAATAACCAGAAAAACTGATTGTGATACTGTGAGTCAACATGTTCAACGGAGCCATGCAATGAAAACATCTGTGAAGCCAGACTGGCAGACCCAAATTTAACACAGCGCAGGAGAATGCTACAGTGTTTACCAGCGAGCTCCACGACGTCAGCATTTTTACAGTTATCATGTGTGCTTTGTTTTTGAAGCAAATGTGGAAGTACTGAAGGAGAAAAGTATGTATGGAAGTAGTTTTGCTGTGTGCAGTGAATCACTGTGTGAGCCCTAAAGCTTTTAAAACGTCCTCTCTGACCCAGGTGTTGATGCTCGCTGTGTCGCAGTGGGATTGTTTGGCAAAGGATGCACAGGTGTTTCTCACCGCAAAGCGTTGTCAGTGTTTTCTGACCCCTGAGTAGAGTTTGACCCCACAAAGATTGCCATATAAATTGTTTTCTGTAGTATACTGCAGAGAAAATTAATTCACCTCCATGAGCAGAGGAAGAATTATAAATTTCACATTGTATGTAAGATTGGTATATAGAGTCCTTTCTTTCTTTCTAACACAAAGTAATATACAGCTTGGTTCCAATCATTAGCAGTATGAGAGAGAAACAGGGAGAAGCCGTTGTCACAAATCACCTGCCATATTTAGGCCCCAAAGTTCATGCCAGTTGCCAAAGGCTACGTCATACATGAGGCCTATTTCAGGAAAATGCAGACCTTCTAAAACATAATTTTCTGCCTCTTTCCGGGCCATCAATCATTTTTAATCAAAGATGTCTGAATTTCGTTTTTGTTTGTAATTCCATGACTTCGGCGCAGCGGCAGGCTGCAGGTTCGGCCTCTTTTTTCTAAGTGTGTTCTTGTTAAGGTGGACTGCTGGTTATAAAGATGGCCTTCATGTGCAGTGCTTGCAGCGTGCTATTTCCTTCAAATTCATGTGTCATCTGTTTTTAAGCATCAAATCTCAATAAAAAATGTTTCAAGAACAGGCACGCTCAAAAATGTGTGTGAAATTGTACAGCTGGTTCATACTGAGAGAATAACGCAGTCGGTGCCATCTATGATTTTCTGTGATATTGCTGAAGGACACACTGGCTGCTCCAAAAATGGAAAGCACATTTGGACAAAATCCACTGTAAAGGAGATTTTTTGTTTATATGATGTCATAAAAAAAGCTTCTTCTAATTTTTGGATTTGCGGTTTGGACTTGTTGAGTCAAATTTTCAAAAACTTTTCAACATTTTCTTCTTCTTTTCTTTTTTTTTTTAAATTTTTTGTGTATGTGTGTGTGGTGCCACATGGTTATTCAAATATCTCCAGTCACAAGCATATAATAGCTTTTTTTCAACTCTTCAAACACACACTCGGCCCCCAAAATCACACTCAAGCCTTTGGGGACACGTCAGAATTGATGGTTTACCTCCTATTAGAATTTGCGTGTGTATACGTATTTGTATGCGTGTGTGTCCCTTTGAAGTTCTGAAGTCCGCCCACCCTTCTGTGGCCCTACATTGTGCTGAACAGCTCCATTTGTCCCACCTTAATCCCCTGACGTAAACTCACATAAATCACACTGAGTTGTTTCTAAACGTGGGCAGGCTGGGAAACTCTGTCCCTCTGTCTGGTTTCCAACTCCCATGGAGAGTTTAAGAGCTGCAGGGCATTCATTTGACTGACCACCTGTATTGATAATGGTTTCAGCTCGAAGCAGAAAATAAATTCATGTCTCTTTTGCATGCTAGCCATTGGTTATTCTTTGACAGGAGCTCTGAGATGATTTAGAGAGGTGCCCAAGTAAGATAAAAGCACCTTCACTCAAAGAATGGTAAAACATAAGGTCAGAGACAGATCAAATACGAAGTAAAGACACGTACAAAGCTTGTCAGTTTTTTAAAGGTCCATCAGGCTTCATTGTTGCTGGACATTGTTCCTCTCAAAGTGGCTAAGCAGACGAAATTCTCTTGCGTTTACCAAGAAAACTTGTTTAAAAAAAGGTTACTAACAATCAAATGTTGACATTGTACTTTTCCTAGTACCCCCTTGGTTGTCTTCCATGGCCGTTCCACACTGGGACATAGTTTTAGCCAACCCTTATTAGTTCTAGAGATGGGGCAGCATCATGGCACCCAAAGTGCATCGAGGCCAACCTCTCTCTATCGATGGCTCTGGGCCAGATTAAAGTGCCGGGGCTCATTGTTTACACAGCTCTGTGGTGCCACGGCTGAGCAGGCCCAAACAATGGGCCCCTGCTCCCCCTTGTCAGAGTGAGGGGAAGAATGGAGACCTCTTGACATGGCAACCTGAAGCCTCAATGCCCCCACTTCACGTAGCTGAGAGGGTCAGAGCGAGAGCGAGAGGAAGAGGGAGACGAGGGGAAGCTGGAGATAAGGAAGGAGGAGAATGGAGAGATGAAAATAGAGGGGGAAGAAAAGATGGCAGATATGAGGGGGGGTGGGTAGGGGGGTAATCAAGGACTGCGGAAGAGAGAAAAGGAGGTGAAGAGAAATGAAACAAAGGGTAGTCCGTGAAAAGAGAGGAGTAGAGGAAAAAGGTGAGGTGAGATGATTACGCATGGAATGGGTGAAAGCGCTCAGTAGCCAGCAGAAGCATGAAAGGACACAAGGAGAAAGAAATAGTTCAAAATTTCGGAAATTATTTAATTTGTTTCCTCAATGACAACTTTTCAAGTGTTTCCACTGTGCTCCCGTGATCCAGATCATTTGGTGTACGGTGACCATAAAGCTCAGTCCCAGCTGTCACAAGTCAGTTTATTTCTTGTATGGATATTTGACAAAATGTTTAATGTTATCGTTAATTTTTGGTCACATACAAACAAACAATAAAGTTCAATGATGTGAACGTTGTCACTGGGAAGACAGTAAACATGAAGGAGACTCTGGGGAGGTACAAGAACACAAACACATGTTGGTTCCATTGCACTGTGGAAAAGGAGGAGAAACTGGTGGAGTGAACAAGAGTCCGTGTTTAATTCGTGTTCGTGTTCATCGGATCCACCAACAATTTATGACACGGTTCACCTCTCATTCTCACGATCTCCTCTCAATAAAATAGCTCAACTAACAAAACAGACGCTGGTAGGGAGCTGAGGGGACAAAATCCAAAATGTAAAGTTTGTACGCAACTACAGTTTATCTTAATGGATTATACCAGGGGCGATTGCTCTGAGACAACAAGGGAGGCTGAACTTCCTCTAAAATTTCATAGAAGAAATGGTCAAATATGCACTATTGAATTTACATTAAAATAAGAATTTACATTGCATTAAACATGCGCTAGGATGCATTTAACCTCATGCCTATGACGTTCAAACGTCAGCTGTTTATCACCAGTTTTCAAACGCGACCTCCCTGTCATACATTCTCGTGTCAGCACGGTGGACACGGAGCCTCCAAGCATTCCTATGAGACAGCGCTGAGCAGGTTTTTTTTTCATGCATCAAAGCGAGACGGTCATTTGATAAATGCGATAAAAACGTCACTTCCAGGGAGGCTCAGCTTCCCTGGGACCTAATGGAGCGATAGGCGGGAGAGGACGCTCGGTGTATGCATGATGATTGGAGGAATTGTATAAAAGGCTGAACCCCTTTGTGATTGACAGCGCTTTGGAAATACACACCGGCATCGTTGCATTTCGAGCTCAGTCCCATGCGCATATTTGCGAGTGGAGTCTTCTGACAGAGTGCTGTCTGGAGTTCCTTATTTCCATAAGCGATATAGCTCATTTTCACCACAGTTCAGGTGTTTAAACCCACCTGAAAATCTATGGCTTGAGTGTGGTTGAAAAACTAATGTAAACTTAAAGTGAGCTTCCCCTGTTTGAGACCAGCAGCCGCCACTGGATTATACTGATGCTAAATTGACAAGAATACTGTCAACATATGAGGCCTTTTATCTTATTTTGCTAGAGTTATGTGCGTAAGGAACTGTTAACATGTCATGTTTCTTAAAGGGAGTTTGGTGTAATATTGTCCTCCAGGAGCAGGATGGGAATTAATCTCAAATAGTGACCCTGTGAGATCCTCAGTCTTTGCAAAATCGTATAGTGTGTGACTACATGCGCGAGGGTGTCAGACTTTAGCTTTACTTACTAAATAATGTTGCTATGCTAATGTGTATGCTAAGCCAGGCTAACTGCCTCCCAGCTCCAGCTCCATGGTTAACACCAGTCCAACACCTTTATCTCTGTATTTAAACCATAGCAAGGACTTCATTACACTTTTCCTATGATCTTCTGAAACAGTGCAGTTAGAAGGATCGTATATGTCTTATTTCAATTTGCTTGCTGTTTCTCATTATTAGCATTCAGAGGTGGAGGTCATCACTTTTCTTTTTTTCGGTCGCAGGTCACTTTCTCGGCAACAACACAGTCATTGATGTGCTTCGCCGCCAGGGATATGAGGTGGAGCACACCCCTGCTGGGCAGCCCGTAAACAGGTAAATTTACTGCCTTAATTTCCCACACAACACACACAACACACACACACATAGTAACACACACACTCACACATACACATCATCTAAATTTAGTGGACTGCATTTTGTGTTTCATCATGTGAATACATGTGTATTTAACTAGTGCCCTAATATTATATGAGCTCCTAACTTTACAAAATTACTGCAGTTTGTCCTCCTGAAATCAAATTTTTTTCCCCCTCTAAATACTTGAAATTGTAGTGTCAGCTAAATCGGCCACAAAAACGCAAAAGCTTTAGTTTCACTGATGACAGGAAATTGTATATTGCTGCTGAGCCTGATTTTGGTACAAATCTGGACATGATACAAACTTTAAACCTTTCACACAATCATTAAAACTCTAAAAATCAACCTTAAAATGATTTATAATGTGGCACATGTTGGGTTAGGTGAACTAATTCAGGGAGACAAAGGTAAAGGAATAATTTGTTCAGGGCTTTTTTCAGTTCCAGCAAGTTTTTTGAACAATTTCCCATAAAAACCAGAAGAAATGTCTGAGAAACGAGAGAAGACAGAAGAGACTGACCAAGAAAATTGCTGAGAACGTGAGAAATACGTAGATGACGGATGCAGAACTAGGCAGAAAATATTATGTTTCGCCATAGTTGTTGCACATTATGATTTCTTCTGAAAACATGAGTCTGTAAAACTCGAAGGCCCATATTTTATCACTTAAATGAGTGTAAGGTTTCATGTCCCGGCCACATTTTACAGGGCAACCGCTGCCTCATGGCCCTGACAGGAATATATATTTCTTTCAACTTCTTCACTGACTGGGTTTCAAATGGGAAATCATTTTCCAAGTAAGCACAACTCCATAGTTGCTCTGTGTTGGTTTGCAGACCCAAAACAGATGTTCAAGTTCTGCTGGCCCTTGTTAGAAATGCGTTGTCTGCAAATAATGAAAAACTGCTCTCAGTAGTTATTTGTTGAGTGATTCTCCTTTTTTGAGTACTTACCGTCTACAAGTGTCCCGGAACATGAGTATTTGTTTCATTGCCTCATTTGTAAGATTTATTCATTTACCTGCACTACTGACACTGTAAACCACAAATCTACTAATCACGTGAGAGACTGATTTTGGTGTCGACGTTGTTGATCACTGAAAAGAAATAACCGGATTCATAGGACTGTTGTTGTAAGAGGAGATAAAAAGGACCGTCATTGACTTTAAACTTTAAGCACTAAATTTATAAACTTACCTGTGCTAACACACCGGCAGCAAATGTTGTGTGTCAAAAAATACGCCCTTATTCTTTTCAATGTACACGCTCGTCAGCACTCCTGGATGCACCACTATACACCACTGTCCTATTTCCAGCCTCGCCGCCCCTGGAATTAAATGCCTTTTCCTTCACTCACTGTCTGCTTGTAATACCTGCTCCCGTAGCAGCTTTTTTCTCTGCTCCTGTGGCAGCTCAACTCCTCTCCTCACATTTGATGTACAAAGAGAACTCTGTTGCTGTTGCTTTGTCTTGTGTGTGACAAAGAATAGATGACGAGACACTCGTTGTTCAGGGCGAGAAATATCCCAAGCTAAACGACCCATAATCCCGTCATTATAAAGACTATAGCCAAAAAGATATTGCCTGGTGAGTCATAGCTCTGGAGATCAGCTCTTCTGGTGAGAAATCAAGTTTTATTCGGGGCTCTCCACACATGATTTTAAGCTAATGCAGAGGAGGAAGCACAGATCTTCCAGTAAAAGAAGTAATAACTGTGTGTGGTCATCTGTTGACGAGCTGCAGCGCAACGCGTCCAGTGTGTGCTAGGGGCGGCACTTGACACGTGTCACATGACGCGTCATGCTGCGACGGCACTGGTGTGTTTTGAGCTTTATACTATTAACTTTAAATAGGATTAGCCAACAGTCAACTTTACATTAATTTGCTCTCTTTTGTTACCATTGTATCATTCTTAATCTGAAACAGACAAGCTGTGAACATTATCCATTAGCAGTGAGCTTTCAAGTTTTAATCCTTAATATTTGAATGAAATCAATACCAAAGTCTTTGAAGCTGCTCAATGTATTCATCTCTCTCTATATTAGTATTTTCTTGATGTGGTGGGGTCCGCCATTCCCGTGCTGAATATATTTTTGCCCTCGAGGCATGAAACAACACACTGTTAACTATCCCAATGCTGAATCAGAGCTGTACTAAGTTACTACTGCTGCTGAACTTGAAAAGCATTCCACCTGTGAAGCACGGACTGGTTTTTGAAGTAGAGAAATATCCCGAGCTGACTGCGACTATTCATAAAATGAGATGTTATTCTTGCATTGCCTATTTGTCACCTCAGATGTTTTCGGAAACATATTTTAGTGCACTGTTTAGCTGTGAAATGAGAAGGTTTGCTTAGGCCAGTGGGGTTTGGCTTTGTTTCGGGTTGACTGTTTTCAACATGGTCACAAACTTTCTTATTTTACAGCTAAACAGTGAACTTAAATATGTGTCTGAGAACATTTGAGGCATGACATAGCGAGCACGAGCATGATTGACAGCAGCGTTAGAGACTCTCAGCTCTGATTGGTTGTTTTGTTCAGTACAGTGGATTCTTGCAAATGCCAGGGGAAGCACTTGGAGGAAGAGGAGGAGAAATATAACTTTTTTTTCCTATATATTATCTGTCCCACATGGTACCATCAGGATAGAGTGACAGTTTCATCAAATATGGCAAAAACATTTTTATTTTTACATTTTTTATAAAAGCCAACTACAGTTTTAAATAACTATAAACATTTCCAATTTATTTTGTGCTCCCACATGTTGTCAGAAGATTTAAAAAAAATATGACTTGTGGCTATGAAACTGTGGAACTCAAACATTTACTTTAATCCAAGCTTGAGTTTTTTGCAAAGGGAAGTCTGATCGACGGAGCTGCAGTCCCTTATGTGTAATTGAGTACTTGGAGTCAAGGAGTGTGGTGCGGTGGTGGGATAGCTGTAGGGATCTCATGTTTGCTCTTTTCATTTTTAAGGAAAAAAATATGCTCAGTGATGTCCCGTATTCACTGGGGCTTTCTTTTTTTTTTTTTCCAACTATGTAGATTGCAGCACAGATAAATCTGACAAAATCCCCACCGGCCACCAGTGAAGTGTTGTTGAAAAGGCCAACCTCAGCAGAGTTCATACCTCCTGCTGTGAAGCATGTAGTGCACTCTACCATAGCACACTGTGCGGGTGGCTATCTCAGTGCAGATCTGTGCTCTGGTGTGTGTGTGCGTGTGTGTGTGTGTGTGTGTGTGACTAAATGAATGAGTGAATCTACTTTCACACACAGGCTCTGTGTTTGATGCAGGATTATGAGCCTGTGATGAACCTGCATATGGCGCAGTCACACTGGACTGCTGTCATAGGTTAATCTCTGGAATTCTCCATTCACACAAGACCTGGATGTGCACTGCACATATCTGCTAAACCTCAGCATGCGTGGTGATTGTTGACAATAGTTATTAATCCCATTAGAGATGGCCAGCAGCTCATCAGAGGCAAGATTGTTTTTAAAGATGGGTTTTGGTTTTGTTCTCATACTTCCCATTCCGGTGCTTTCATTTGTTTTTCCAGATTTGTTTTTAGAAAGTCCGTGATGGCCTCCTCTCCTCCGCTCTCCTTTAATTTAATTTGGCCATGGTTGCACACGTCCTTTCCAGGCTGCAGTGACACCTTTTCAATGGGACATTCACTTTCACCATGTCACATGAAAGGAAATCTATAAATTCAGCATCTGTAGACCTGAAACTGTTGTAGAGACTGGCATCTACTGTATATAAGGCTGTATTCACAACAGTTACAGTGGATTCCAACGTCACAGCTTAAACATACCAAAATATATTATAACATCCATAGAAAACACTCAGCAGCGTAATCAATTTCTCCGCCATTAATCCATTTGTTCAGGATCTAATTCTCACATGCGCTTCATATCTGCAAGATTCCACCTGAGGTGACTAAGCCCGTCTCTTCAAACCAAACTCAGTTATGTACTGGCATGAATTTGGCCCATGTTGGTATTTTGCAAAATGTCAATTACCACGCACCCCACTGAAAGGGACATGCATTAATGAAATACATGAAAACAAATATTGCTGAGATTCACATTTGTCAGTCGTAATTTGCATGCAAACAATCAAAGTCTACAGTCTGTGCTGAACTAACAAAGCCTCCGCAGGTTCTTGAACTATAGAGAGGTAGGACACATGACATATGCTGACATTAAATGTCACATTTAACTGTTGCAAAAGTCTCCCATCTCATGTTCCTGTGATGTGCACCCTCTAGGAGATCATCATCCAGGCCCGACTCGCCAGGGTCAGAAGACCACCACGACGAGTCCCCTCTCCTGGAGCCTTTCCTCCACGAGCTCCCCCACAAAGAGGACGATCAGGGGCGTCCCCTGGAGGATGACCTGCTACCCCACATGCTTCTGCCGCCAGATAGCCTGGAGCTGCTGGAGAAAGCAGAGAGGAAAATGCTGAAGAAAAAAAGGAGGAACAAGCAGAAGAAACAGCGGCACCGGCATTTTAACGACCTCTGGGTTCGCATCGAGGAGAGGTAAGAGGACGGGGAGGGGGGGGGGGTCGAGGATGAGCGTGTATGGGATCTTGTTTCACATAAACATATGTCATCAATGACTGCCTCTTTTACTGTGAAAGGGGGGTGAGGAGAAATGTAGAAAAGGTCAGACAAAGGGGCACAGATGGGAACAAAAGAGAAGAGTGTAACGGGAAAGGCTGAGAGAAGAAAGACAGAGGATGTGAGGGTAGCGAGGGGAAATTGGAAATGTGTAATGCAGTCCTTCCACCTGTCTATAGAGTAGAACTGACACTTCCTGGTGTGATGCCGCAGGCTCAAACAGCCACCGTATCACATCACCATACTCTTAATGCAGTCTGCACACACTTCACCACATACACACACACACACACACACACACACACACCCTGCAGTGTGGCATGAGTCCAGACTAGTTCCTAGCTGGTATAAGTGTCTTGGATGTGAAAATAGCAGCCTGGGAATTCCTACTAAGTATCCGGTTTTGGTCTCACAGTAGCTCCAGGCAGGGACTAACCGGACAACAAAACAAGCTCACCTTTCAGACAAAAAGGAGACCTCTGCACAAGGTGTGGTCTGCCGTGTCGGAACTTATTTTAGTTTGTTGTAGACGCAAAATGTTATGTTGTCAGGGATACGATTATGCATGTGGGCAGAGAGCAAAGAGGTTAATTTGAAACCTACATCCATTTTCTACACCCACTCATCCTGCTCAGAGTTGGAGGCTGTCTCATCATATACAACACATATAGTCAGACAACCACATTCACTCACGCCTGCAGGCAGTTTAGAGTTTCCAGTTCACCTGACTTGCACATCCATAGAGTGTGGGAGGAAACTGGAGCACCTGAAGGAAACCCACTCGAACACGAGGAGAACATGCAAACGTCACAACAAAAAGGCACCAGGACCTTCTTGCTGTGAGGAGACAGAGCCACCTATCCACCTTGCTGACCTCTCGCTGACTAATGATTTTAAATATATTATATGTTATATTAGAACAACTCAACTTAAATTCAATACATTAATTAACTGCACAATCATCAGCCTAAAGAACAAGGTGACAAAATTATCTCTTTAAAAAATACATATACATTCACCCTTCAATTTGTCTAGCTACATATTCAAAAAGCTGTTGAGTAATATTGTCAGGAAATTAGCATTTGATTCCTAGATAATATATAATATAAATCAAATTAATATTCTTTTTATCAATGTTTGTGTTTCTTCTTTTATCTGACTCCTGAATGAGCTTGTGTTTGCATGCCAATATCAACCCTCCTATACTCACATTAGTTTGTGTGGAACATAGAGCTTGCTTTCTGTGGCTAGTGTTAACATTATACAGATGGAGGCTGGGTCTGTTTATACAGAAACATAAACTCTGGTCCTGTCACAGCCGCAGGTGACCATTACACATTGTTTTAGTACAATATTTAAAATATGTGGTTCACATTTCTAAGTTGTCTGCACATGATGGTACTTTTCCCAACTCTTCCTCTTACGCTGTTAACACCAAGTGTCAACTTGTATGGCTGAAAAGTAAAGCTAATGTAGAAGTGACAAAAACTGCAGTTCCATAAATGGCCACTTGAGGCTGGCCCCAAAAGTGATGTTGAAATGCCCAGCTTTACAGCAGAAATAAATGTGTTTACAGCCTGCACAAAAATGATTTTGGTCTCTTTAGCTAATTTCTCCCTTCATGACAACTGTCATGTTACACATAATTAAGGATGTTGCCACTTTGAGTGACAGGCTGTCTGCGGACAGCGTCCTTGGGCTCCCAGTCAGATCCACCCTTCTGAATCATTTTCCCCACAAATACAACATGCTAATGTTTTTAGCACAAGCCTATGGCATTTTACATTGTATAAATTAGCCTAGCGGCTAGCAGACTTTTCCTCTTCTCATATGAAGCCAGGGACAACAGCAACATTTAAGGAAGATAACATTACAAAATGTAGCTCCATTACAACTCACAAGGTTCATGGACCAAACAACTGTCTTATACTGAACATGTTTTCCAAACAAATATAACATGCTAACATTATTAGCACAAGCCTTTATACTTTGTATAAATTAGCCTAGCAAGAAGATTTCCTCTGCTCATATGAAGCCAGGATAAATCACACACAAGACTTAAAATGCTATTTTGTGGAGGCTTTATTGTCTTCACACTTTATTGTTTCTTATCTTTGAAGCTTTGTTTCCACTGAGGGAAATGGTCCCAGCGTACAAACATAGACAGGAGGTCTGCGTTGCTGCAACGTGTAGTTACATGTAGTAGCTGTCAGGCTACAGCTGAGGGTACAGCATAGGGTACAGCGTAGGCTCTGCGTCGATGTAGGTATGGCGTCAATTCAACGCAGAAGTATAAATCCTGCATCACTCCTTCATAGCTGCACCCTCCTTCATAGCTGCACCCTCTCATCCAAGTCACTGCTGGCTCCAAAATCCAAAATAGCGACACCCAAAATGCCAACTCAAGGCTTCCAAACATGAGTCTGCAAACCAATGAGTGCCATCAAGGTACCTACGTCCATTATTTTTATTCAGTCTATGGTTTATACATATAGCTTCGAATTCTAATTAATTTTTAATTTGGGTGCAACTTACTTTTACTCCCACCATCCAAAGACATGCAAGTGAGGTGAATGGGAGAATCCAGTTTATCCATTTGTGTGTTTTAGTGTGATAAACTGGCAGCCTGTCAAGGATGTTTCCCCTGGCTTGCGTGCTGGGATAGTCTCAACAGTTCTGCTATATGTTCAAAGTGTGAGCAGCTTTCAGTCACCTATGTTTCCTATATTAGTAGATGACAAGTTGCATAAGAACAGTGCGGTGTTCTGTGAGTCTTGCACCGGGTGTGGGCACTGGGTGAGGGGAAAAAAAGAAAATATAGTTTGGTGTTGCTGTCTCTTAATTTCAGTTTTTACCTGGTTAGCCTATAATTATGCCAGTGATATCTAAATCCTCAATATCAGTAATTGCAGCTAACTGACGGCAGGTAATGGTTTGCAAAATTGGACCCTGCAGGACTCTGCTCTTAAGCATCTGGGGATTTTTTGCCTCCATATGAACATGTATTTTTCCATTTACAGTATACACTATTCCAAATTAGAGACGGAAAGAAAAATCCAACCATGTAGCGTCTGTTCTTTGCGGGAACAGAGGGGGTTTGTGAACGTTTGTGTACGTTATGTCTGCAGAAATGTTTTCTCTCGTTCTGAGAGACCCTGTATTTTGAATGGAAAGGAAACAGACTGTTTGTGTACACATGTTACAAAGTGTACACGGTGCATGTCTTTGTATATTTGAATGTCTGAAAAGATGGCCGTGTCAGAAAGGGAAAGAGGGAGTCCAAAAAGCAGAAGCAGAAGCAGTCACAGTGGCACGATTCTGTGTTTGACGCTTGGCCTCAGAGCGATGTGACACACCTGGTTTCCTTACACAACTTCTAGCCCTCAAACCTGAATACACCCGCTTTGTAACTTCTTTAAAAATCCTAATGTTTTCTCTGTGACTCTTGAATATCTGCTTCAATAATTTACAGAAACTTAACAGACATAAATCTTGCCGAAAAGGTACCAGAAGCCGCAGGCAGTACAGCCTTGAGCCAGTCATTGTAAAGCAATATGTGATGGAAATATCTGAACTTTTGTAAGCTTAGCATTTCACACTGACCAGTATCAAAACGAGTTTAATCTGCAAACAAGCTTCTGTTTGATTCTGGAGTGGGCTGTTACTGCTTTGGCTTGTCACCCGCATCTATGTCCTGTTGCCTATTTGTGTGGTTGTTCCCTCATCTATCACTGACTCGCACACAGCATATTTTGGCCATCTTTGCTGGGCTGGTGCTCAACTCTTCAAACTTTTCCAACTGTGTCCCTTCCTCAGCCAGAGAGATTGCAGTCGGCCATCCAAGCTCATTTGTCTACAACAATCCCTGTTAGCACACTCTAATTTGTCTCCAGACAAAGTCAGAATGAGGACTGATGATAGAAATTTAGGGCTTGGACATAATTTAATTTCTCCTTCTTAAATGATGATAGAGTAATTTTTCTTCATGTTGATGCTTGTCAAAAAAATCTCTCCCAATAAAACATAAATCCAGTGATTTCCAAAATTGAAAATTACTGTTTTGCAATGGCTTTTCTTTAATATTGAATGTTACAGTGTCGTGCCAAAGTGCCGTCGCAGCCCACTGGTATGAGGAGATCCCGACTTCAGGAACTCGTGTGTTTGTTTTGCCTGGCCTCGTCCCAGTCAAAACCACACAAGCGCTGCAGTCTCCACATCAAACAGGAGAGCAGAAATGATTTAATTGCCAGACTTGTTTATAAAAGGACAGATAAAGAGAGACAGACAGGATGTGTAATATTGGGAGAGGAAGAAAAAGAGAGCAGGCAGTCTGATTGGCTGTTGGTTTATGGCCATGAGCTGATCAATGTGTTGCACGCCCAGGAGTTTTGTATTTGTAAAATCTCTACTGATTGGTCAGTGCTGTAGCAGTGGATTCCTTTGTCTAGAAACTTTCCTTTGTAGCCTTCACCATCATTAATATTTCCATTGTTTTTTTCCTGCTGTCTGCATATTTTCTCTGGCAGTTGTGAATGGTATGGGAATGTAGAGAGTCCTGTTCTTGTGCAGATTACTTCTTGATTTTCCCCTCAGTTCCAAAGATCATATAGTGGCTTAGCAGTGCAAAGATAAAACAGAAGGCTGCGTGTTTAAAAATACATGTATGTAAATTAGTGTGGAAATAATAAGGTTTTACCCAAACTGCTGTAACTCAAGAATTAGGGGAGGTTTTTGAGTTGAAACCCAGAATAAATGATTCCACACAGCTCATTTGGACTGTCTCAGCCCTTTTCTGAAATGAATGCAAACTGGACAGCCGGTTTTGCAATTAAAATTTACTTTTGGGTCGTTATGCTCATAACATATGTCAGTGGCGCCTGAAAACTTGGTGTAAAATTCAAGGTATTTTTCTATAATATTAAATAGCTATATGTAAATAAGCAGCAATCAAATTTAAAGCTAGGAAAAAACATACTTTAGATATTAATTCAGCACAGCCCCTGCAGGACAGCACATTCTCACTCCCAACTTAAATAACCATGCCTGGTCAGTGGCCCTAAATGTCAAACTATTGCCCAGTTCAGCGCAAAGATTTGTAACGAGACGAGTTGAAACATGCAACTACTTGCAATGTGCTGTTCTGCAACGTTCTGAAAACCTGCCGGTTCACACCAATGCAACTAGATGAGATGGTGTATCATCTCTATGCAACAACTCTCTGTACTTCTGTTCTGATATCCAGCTTTTCAGGCTTATTTTGTGGCTGAATATAATTTGTAGCTGTAGTGATAGTGAGATACTGGCTACAGATGCATTTGTAGTAGTGATTAAACGGTAAAAAACAGAAACAAAACAATCATTAGATGGACTGTATTCATAGTAAATATGCCACAGTAATATAAATATCCAGGGCGGCATGGTGGTGTAGAAAGTTTTTGTTTGGGGGGCTTTAAAACATAAATAAAGATTGATTTTTTTAATCTAATGTGTCTTTTCTACTCTCTTTTCTAAACTTTACAGCTCTATGGTCCAGTCTCCGCCTCCCCCACTGGTTCGCATCATCAATGGTTACATCACAGTGCAGCCACCTGACAGAGTCCACAGCCACCACAACTACCACCACGTATCTTCAGCACCGACCACCTCCTCGTTCTCACCATCTTTACTCGTCTTCCTCTGCACATTGTTGACAGTGATCCCACAGACATGGACTGCGCTCCTTTAGTAGAGTATCAGGTGGGACTATATAAACTCTCACATGTGGTTTCATGTGTCAGCGCATGTAAAGCGAGGTCTGGCGATGCGTCGTGAGACCTAGAGGAGGCTGCGAGAGTGTGGAGACTCCCAGAGACTTTAATGAAAAAAAAGCATGGAGAAAGGATGTGAAATCAGCTCTAGCTGTCAGGTAACAGTACACTCCACGGATGTTAGGTAATATAACGTTTGTGTTGAATGGTAAATCATGTCAATAGAGCATGTCTCTTACAAAGTGAGGCCTCGAAGAGCATGCAAGTTCATAAAGGTTTCTTGGAACATAAAGGTTTCATGAGGTTTTAGTTAGCAGGAGCGAGTACACAGAATGCAGCAGGAAAGAAAAGCAAAAACTCACAAACAGGAAGTGTTATCGGACATCTCGCTGACATTACACAACATGTCGGTTCCCTTATGGATTACAGTGTTACAAAAGACACAACATTCAAACCTCTGAGAATATGAGCTGTCACTGAGGCAACTGTTTAGTGAATGAACACGAGAACATCGCTGAATATCAAATACCTTCAGTAAGTACAACTGGAACCATATGGCCTTTGTGTGTGTGTGTGCGACTGTGTATGCGAGTAAAAGAGAGTGTGTGTGTGAGACAAACAATATGTCTATCAGCTCTTAACCCCCCCGCCCCACACCGGCCTTACAAACAGGGGTATTCCTCCCTGGACCTTAATTTATTCTTCCATTTTAGAAGAATCTGTTTAATGTTTTACTCTGGGGGAAATTGTACATATTGTTTCTATATAGATGTATTTTAGAAATATAAAAAAAAGGAAATTATCAGACGTTTTGTTGTTGTTTATATGAATATATAAATAGATATGCAGTATATTTTTAAAAAGTGAAAATCAGGAACTAACCACCATAGCCCGCGTCATGTGTCTCACTGACATATGATTGTATTGTACTTTATGTATCAGTGTTATCTCTTGCTTTGCTGTATGTGTCTGCAGAAAGGATTCACGTTATGTGTGTTTGTTTCACATAGAGATCATGTGTTTAATTTATTTAACTACGATAGTTTTGCTGTAGGCCATATGAAACATTCCCAATATTTGTTTTTTTTTATATATATTTTTTGCAGTCACTATGGTGTCCAAATGTGTTGTTTCAAATGTTTTCCAGTATGATTTTAAGTGCATATGATGGTAATAATATTTCAGTTTTAAATACCTGTCTACACAGATAGACCACATGCAGCATAGTGCTTTAGGTCTTTCACATTTCACTTATGGCATGAGATGATTGTAATAGTATTACCATGGCAACAATAAAATATTTATCTAGATGAAAATATGAATTTATTGCTCATACTTCACTGCAAAGCAAATTAGTGGGAAAAATACTTTTTATGCTACCGCTTGGAGTAGATAAATCCATATTTTCACGTTAACAATTGCTCAAATTACTGAATGTGTGAAGGGGGTTGCTTATCATGACAAACCTGAAGATAAATAGCACCTGAATCCAGAGCATCTTAGCATCTTTTTTAACTCATTGTTTTAGTTTTATGTCCCACAGCATTATTGTTTAGGTTCAATCTCCGATCTCACCAGTGTAGTTTTCAGCACCAGACAGTACACTGACAAAACTGTCAACTAGTTGGTAAAAATAACCGAGCATTTAACGGCGAAAGAGACAGGAATTTTTCGTAGGAGCTGGTGGAGACCAAAACAGAGCTCAAAGGAGAGTTAAAAAAGTCAATTTTCATCCATCTGGTAGACAAAGAAAATGACTTTAAATGATGCTAATATTGCTCTTTATTGGCTGGATGTGTACATAAACAACTTCTTGTAAACAATCTCATCATTTTAACTTTATAAGATGATAATATGTCAGCGTTGTGTTTACGGCCTGTGTTGCTTGCTTCCCCCAAGTGGCCCCAGAAAATGGTGCTTTGTAAACTTCAAGACAAACTACGTGGATTTTCCAAATATCATAAAGAAAACATGGTTCTCATTTGTATTTGAAAGCAAATTCATAACAAAAACATTCATGTGTTTTTGTGAACACATGGAAAGAACATTTGGAAAAAAACATTTATGCATTTTTGTTGGACCGCCTAAGTTAGCAAGATAGAAGGGAAAATAAAACATTAAAGGAATAGCTTTTCATCCCCCAAATTACCATTTGTATATCGATCACTCAGTCCTCATTGAGTGCGAAGAAACATGTTTTTTCTTTATTGCCATGGGTGAATGAAGAATCCAAAAAATGGACAAAATTCTTGATAAGTTGAAGTCACAGGGGTTTAACAACAAAAAAATGACTAACTCACACATCTTGTGCAGTATAATCCAAATCTCATTTATCTAGTCGTATGCATAGTACTTCCAGCGGGGCTGGTCTACTGCTGTCTAAATCAGTTAGTTAGTTAGTTTGTGTTATTGTGTGACTTTGGTGTTTTAAAGTATTAGTTTGGATTCACCAAAGTCACACAGTAACACAAACTACTAATTGAAGCAATGGTAGACCAGCAGCTCCTGTGTTCAGAGAGGTAAAATGGCTTTGAAGAGAGCATAGATTAAGTTTCACTTTCCGTTTAATTACTTTGGGAGTACTGAACATATGATAGTGGGGCGGCATAGCTATAAAATTGTTCATTTTTGTGATAAAAGCACCAAATTTGGCAGATGTGTTGACAAATATACTAAGAACAAATCTGGATATTGGGGCATCAGAAACTCGCCCCCTGGTGGCCAGAGCAAGCAATTGAATTCTACCTGCCCATGAACCCTTCCTGTTAATTGGATCCACTCCAAAATGTAATGGCTTCTAAGTTGGACCATGCTACATGCCTCCACTCAATTGAGTAGACAGTTATTGTATTGTACAAGTGTTTGTTTGAACCTTGGACTTGTGGCAAACTTGCTCTAGTACATGTGTAATTAGGCATCATGTTTATCTCAAGTACATATTTACATCAAAGGAGATTAAATGCATGCATCACATAAAAATGTAACATGCCTCAAGGCACTTTTAGGCAGATTACTAATTGTTGATAGGAGTCAGTATAGTCTGATATCAAACAGCAGAACACTGTTCGTGTGTTCAGGCTGTTCTGAACAAATTGATGGGTGGGTATACACACACACACACACACACACACACATGCTGCACTCCTGCCCCGACCCAGGGTTCATGCATGTTTATGTGAGGTTAATGTGCTGTGATAAGGCTGCTCTTAGAAGCTGTTTGATGTGTGCATGTGGTCCGCCACGAACAAGGCGGCTGCCCTGGCAGCGCCTGTCGATCCTACAGGAAACAAACAGGAAACCAGAGCTAACGTTCTCTTTAGATGTACAGGAAATGAGAGTTAATTGATTTGTTTTATCAACAGGAAAAGAAAGCTAATTGACTTGTTAGTTTGTGCTTTGATTTAGGAGTGACCGTGTCCCAGAGGAGGTCATAGAGGTCTTTGTATAAGTGATGTGCAGGAGCGATGTTGAGACAGGAAACACAAGATTTATGGGTATAAATGAGGTGTGAGTAATGAGAGGTAAGTGACTCAATCCATTAAGTTGTTATAAGATGTTACTGAACTTTTTTTCTGTCTGCTTTTTTGCATTACAACATAAAAAAAACTGCTGATCAGCACTAGGGATGCACCTCAAAATCCTGTTTTTCCCACACTATGAGAGAAGCACTTGCAGTAGAGTTCAGAATTTTCGTGAATGAAAGGGAATTCTGGGAAATATAGTAAAACCAATAATTAAGTTTGACAGCAATACAAAGGTGAATTACTTCACTCGATTGCTAAACAACAGCTGGAACGTAAAGGCCATCATAGACTAATCATATGTAACTCAAACAGCATCTGGTTTTCCCTCCATGAATTATTTCAGCCTTTACCTCTGACACTTTGATTTATCGTGCAGCATTTATAATCTGTCTCTCTAACAAATTATACCCCTGAATTTTTTCCCGTTGATCTTATGTGTAAATGCACAACTGAGCACATGGCACATCTGTAACTTTCATTGTGCTAGGAAGAAGCTTGTGCAGAAAAGTTAAATTATAACTGTGGCCAATGCAAACTGCACAGAAAACACTAAACTCACATATATGACTCTTAAACGAGATCTTTCCTCCGCTCCGTGTAACACAAAACTCTCAAAACAACAGGCCTTGTAAGTCACTCAGTCTTTCTGTAAAAGGATAAACAAACAAAGGTGCAGGTCACCCCGCTAATTGCCTCCCGTTGAGTGCTTTTGCTGACAGATGTTACAGCTCATTTACCATCAGAAACATGGCAAAAAGAACGGTGTGAATTCCATAAGTCAAACTGAGTACGCTCAGCTGACTGCAGACAAGACAAAATGATTTAAGGACACTGAACCGAGATCAAGACACAAGGTTTAACCTCTGACATTTACCTCGACTCCAATTATTTTTTCTTAACTTTATTTTTTACCTCTCTTTTACTTTTACGATCAGGTATTTCACATGTAATTTAAGCTTGTAAAGCCTGTATGTTTGTAACAGGTGAGTCTGATTCCAGGCTCAAACACAGGAGTTTATTGCCAGCATACATGATGGACATGAATTAGCTGGAGGATAGTATTTCAACCAGAATCAACTGTATCCCCTTTGCATTGCATGCAAAATTAAATTCAAACTTCTATCTATCCAAAGAGGCAAATCTTAGATAACACATTCAAATCACTTCCATCACACAACTCAGGCCCCTTTTTTAGATCTTGTTTCTACACCATAGCTTGTGGGGTTTTTGCTCTCATTATCCCCTCATTCGTCACATTCATATGAAATAAATATGCTCCTGACAGACATCTACTCCTTAAAACACAATCAAATAAGAAAACGGGTCTTATAAAAACACACCGCACCGGACTGGCGGTGGGGTTGCCAGATTGGACAAAGTAAACCTGTAGGAATTGAAAGCAGATGTCCACGCAGACGTCTGTTTCCTGTGGAGCACAAAACTAGGCAAAAAATAAAGACATGGCATTGGAAATCTTTGGTAGTTTACTGTATGTCCTATTAATAACTCTGGAAAAAATTGGAATCGTCCACTGCATTTTGGCGCCGAAGACCTTGTTAAAAAATATCAGGTCTCTCATGAAAAATCGGAAAATCACACCTTGCGATTCAGAGCTGTATAAAAGACAGAGCTGTAGACTGTAGAATAACTGATTTTGTTTTCTTTGATGATTTTAGAGAGACATTTCAATGAAAATAGGTATTTCTAAGACTAGTAATACTTTTATAAATCTATTGACTTTGACATCTTCCCTCCATTGATCCAGATTAATCAGTAATTGTCACGTTTTTTGCTGCGAGGACATGGAAACTAATTTAACCCAATCCATTTAAACCTCCTTCCCCCAAATTACGCTTGTGTTCAGCCATGCAGACAGCCGCTCCCTCTGTACAATTTGAGCCATAAGGTCAAATCACTTCCCCATTGTTAAAACAAGCCCAGCGTATTATTGTTTATCTGATGAAGCACCGGTCAGTCCCTCACAGTCTTGCACAAATAAGCCTGTGTGTGTAGAGGAGGTCTCGCTGTGGCTATTATTAAAGCATCAGTCTAAAAGAGTCATAGCAGTGTGTTAACTGAGACCCACGGTAATAAGTGCTCTGTTGAGTCCTCTGTATATTTATACAATAAATCTCCTTGGGGTTACATGTAATATGTTATCAGTGCAGGTTAGAGCTGCGACCAAAGGGAGCTCATAATGTAAACAGCAGGATTTCTCTGCATTAGAAGTAACTCTTTTCTTGGATTGTCAATCAACATTTTAACATGGAGCATATGTGTGTGTGTGTGTTTTGTCTTTGCTCCATCTTTTATTTTATCTTTTGTTTTGTCTCTGCCTGAGTGTCTCACTCTATCTCATCTCTTTTCCTGCCTACACTCTCTACATTCTTCAGTCTCTCCGAAGACAACTATCTCAAAAGCTTTTGAAGCTCAAAAGTGAAAGTGTGAGTGAAAGTCAAAGACTTCATAACAAATTCCAAGAGACATCCTCAGATTGCATTGTTCTCATAGATGTAATAATACTTGTAATTATACGAAACAAAGAAAAGAAGCAAGTCCTTGCAACTGCAGACCTGGTACCAGCAAATGTTTGCCATTTTTGCTTGATGAATGGCTCAAATAAATCATTTATTATCATTTTTTATGGATTAAAAATTATTTCGATTAACAACATCTTATGTTGATGAGGGAAATATAAATGCATGCAACAAATTTAGTGTACAGTCAAGGAAAAATCCATGTAAGTAATTAAATTCTTGCATTTGAACTGACTTTATTTCATAAGGAGGCAGTTTTATGACACCGAAAATTACATATTTTATGGTTTTTCCAGCCCCTAGTAGACATCATTACTTTTCTGCCTGTGCCATTCAGCGCTGGTATACCTTCACAAGGGGACAGTGGCTCATGAGGACTGCAGTTTTAGACACCATTACCTTTAATGCTGCTGCTGCTGGGTTTCCCGAAGGCTTGGTGGATTGAAAGTTTTCATAATGCCTGCCTCCTCTGTGTAAAACAGCTCACAGGAATACTCAAAACTTAAGGAACCGATTAGTCTCAGTGAATTCAAAGCAGTTGTAAGGACAATGGAGGATGCATATATTGGAAATATTCGGGGCTTTGATTATGTTAATTGCAGAGGTCTGTGCATCTGTTTCTCCTCCTCTGTCTCCCTCTGTGCTCCGTACTTTTCCATTAAATCTTTTATTCTGAATTATTACTAGTTATTACCATATTTAGATGGTCCTTACAACAATGAAGGACGGGGACTGTGATTTTGGGGGCTTACTCCAGAGGGTCAATTTACATACCAAGTCTTCATTCTGAAGAACAGATGGATAAATAACTGAATGGACAAACAGTGGCGACAACACATGGTCTCCCTGGAAATTATGTTTGTTGCTGGCAACACAGTGATAATATTGAAAAAGCAGCCTGACATATAAATGAAACACCGCCACCTGCTTGTGCTCAGGTATGTAATAAGGCAAGTTGAGGTAACACTTTCCTTGAAGGTTTCTACATGAGAGGGACATGACACTGTCATAACTATGACATGACACTGTCATGAACCTGTCATGAACATTATGTACATGTCATAAACATTTATGTCTGCTGTCGTTAAGTGTCATTCGGTTTTTGTAATGACAAGTTGACATTGTTTGGGTTGCCTTGATTATGACAACTTGACATTAATCAAAGTGACATTACCAGAAGTTGTCTTTGTCCTGACAAGTTGACATTACATTTGTTTGGGATGTCCTTATAATGACAACTTGACATTAACCAGGATGACATTACCAGAAGATGTCTTTGTCAGAACAATAATAATTATGTCAACTTGTCATAAACACAAAAAGAGGTGCATTTCTTGTTAATGTCAAGTTGTCATGACAAAGACAACTTCTGGTAATGTCATCCTGGTTAACGTCAAGTTGTCATTATAGGGACATCCCAAACAAATTTAATGTCAACTTGTCATGACAAAGACAACTTCTGGTAATGTCACTTTGATTAATGTCGTCATAATCAAGGCAACCCAAACAATGTCAACTTGTCATTACAAAAACCAAATGACACTTACTGACAGCAGTCATAAATGTTTATGACATGTACATAATGTTCATGACAGGTTCACGACCGTGTCATGTCTATGACAGTGCCATGTCACTCTTATGTAGATACCTTCAAGTAAAGTGTTACCCAAGTTTATTTATAGAGCACATTTCAGCAACAAGGCAATTCAAAGTGCTTTACATTCAATATAAAAATCACCAACACAAAGTGCACAAAGAACATGCGATGAAAGAACATTTAGATACATGTAAAACAGTCATTTAAGAGCTAAGAGGTTAGAAAATAGAAACAAGCTACAACAGAATCAGACGTATAAAACACAAGAATGAAACTTACAGTGCAGTGTGAGAAATGAATAAATATTTGATTTATAAAAGGCAGTGGCAAACCGAAAAGCCATCAGCCTTGATTTAAAAGAACTGAGAGTTGCAGCAGATGGGTTGCCAGAAATGTTGTCACTGTACGTTTCTGCAAACCATGAATATGTTACATTTGCATGTTTTATTCCCACTGTGTCATATCAGCGTTCGTAAAGTGACATCGGGTAGTGGAGGGCATGGTGGAGGGGGTCCAACCCAGTACTAGCACGGTGTACCTGACAAAGTGGCCGGTGAGTGTGCATCAAAGAAGGCCTCACCTCCTTTTCACAGCAGACATGCTGACGTGTCATAGTGGGAAAAGCTCAGATATAAGTAATAAAATGAATTATGGCTGAATTCCAATTAGCAGCTTCAGTTTCATGGTCCTTTTTCTACTTTGACGAGCCAAAATGTCTGCTGTTAAAGGCCTATTGCTATAAGGACATTTGATTCTAAGGACCCTTAAATTTTCGACTGATTTAAGGGTTGGGTAACTATTATTATTTTTGAACCATTTTCCCTTGAAAAGATCTTATAAACATCCAGTGTCCATCATCTCCATGGTCATATTCTCAAAGCGCTGAAGCTGCCCATTCCATCAATAATATATCCATGAAGTCTTTTAGCTTTAACTGACAGAAAAGAAAAGCAATTATGCAGGAGTTAGCTTCGACTGTATATTTTCTATCCTTGTGCGTAAGATGGAGACTGATGGACATTGAGGTATTTATACCAGGATAGAAGACGAACTAAATATCACCTTGCCACAACAGATGCATGAGTGATCCTGCCTCACAAGGGAGTGATCAAATTTTTGTAATCTGCATGGTGTAATATACGCCCTATGCATCAGTTTTACTTGTACAATTTTGTATCGAGGGCATTTGGATACCATTGCTATGTTACTTAGGACAGGCCCCCACTGGGCTGAGGTCAGGGATACACCCAAGTCCCTCTCCCACTGATGTTTGATGGAAGCTAAGCTGCCGAAACTACTCTCCTTCCAAAGGCAATCCAACTCAATTTATTATCCAGCTCCCCGTGGATATATTCTTTGAGTTTAGTAACCGTAGAAACTTTACATTTTCCACCACCACCTGCAATATCTTGATTATAGCATGATAATAAATAACCATTATCAGCATGTTTTCTATTCTGATGACAGTAGCAAAAGCATAGTTGACCTAGTATAGTGCCATGCTAAAGTAAAACTTGCATTATGACAAGCTAACAAAAACACTTTAATTTAGTGACTGTCTAAAATAAAGTGCTGTATGTACTGTTCATGTATATATGTAGTGTTCATTCTTAAGTTTTGTAGGTATAAAAGCAAAACATTTATTTTTTAGCGACAGTATGAAATATATATTTTCTCCTTCACAACTCAAGACAAACAGGTCTCTTCCCCAAGCTCAAATGAATCATCAAAGCAGTGATGTAATCCATGTACACCGTCTCATTTTCAGTTCAGTAGGAGTTTAGAGTAAAACATTGTTTACGTCTGTCAGTGCCTCTCGGGGTCGGTTTGCCTGTGATTGTCAGCTTATAAACAAATGAACCATTTGTGTGCCGGCGTTACACCACAGGGTGTCACTCACTTACAGCCTGGGTCAATGCATCCCATTCACAGGAACAGTGTTTTGGGTGTGTGTTTTATTGATAGAAGGAAGCCCACACACTGGGAACATGGACTTGGAGTCATCACACACACACTACAACTCACACACTCACAAATCATACCACCATTGTACACATGCATTAGGGAAACACACACATAGCCTATGTTAACATAGTCCAACTGGATCCACACAGGTCACCCTCAGTAGCTAAACTCTAACTCAAACTAAAAGTTACCCCCCTCAGAGGTTCTGAGATATAGCTTGAGGAATGTGTGTTCAGGGTCAACACAGTCACTTTGAGGGAGAGAACTGAAGCCAAAAGGTCATGATGACTAACTAAAAGTTTCCTCTCATCAGATACCTGTGTCTCTTAGAATCATGTAGAGTGCTCAGTCACTCATATAGTATTTAAGGAGGCTTTTATGGCTCTTCTAATGTTATACAACATTTGCAGCTTTTACCACTAGCCATTATTCTGGTCACAGGTGCCCATTCAGCAAAAGTTACATCGGCTACATTTGCTTCAAACCAGAAGAAGAGGAGGAGGAAGAATAAGAAGACTGCACTCTCTTCCCCTTTTTTATGGGGGTTTATTTTTCGTTCCATGATCTTCAAACGTCTACTGTCACACCTTGACAGTTCAGCACTACAGAATGGCCATCGGTGTGTCACTAGCATCAAATGACACTGTTAAAAATGAGTAAAACAATAAAGATTAAAAGAAAACGTTTAACAGACGAGCAGTTTTCAAAAATGCACATTCCAATATAGGCAAAAAGGCCTGAGTAAAGGGGAGAAAATACAAGACAAAATGTGCTAAATGAAAACAGGTAATGGCTGTAAGAGATTGGGGGATTTTTGCATGTGAATAATTTGCATTTTAGTAAAATATGTAAAGTCATTATGATGATGATGATGATGATAATAATAATAATAATAATAATAATAATAACGTATTTGTCTTTCCACTTTGTAAGAATCAACTGCAAATTATACAAATTATTATGACATGTCAAATAAATCAGAAAGGAACTCGTGATACATCACATGGGATTTTTCTATGTATATGAATCTGTAATAAAACTGTTCAATGCTGCCCTCTGGCGGTGAGCTGAGGTACTGTGCTTCAGTTGATGGACAACTTTCTATCTGCCCTCTCAGCAGAAAAAGGTTTTGCTGCCTCCACATCCTGAGCAAGGTACATAGCAGGTGATAGCCCATCATATAGATCTTATCTCTGAGCTCGAGTTGTATTTTGTTTAACAACTATTGACAGCAGTGGACCTGCTGCAGGGTTCTGGATAACAGATTTCACAGATCCTGATCCACAGCCAGGGCCCAGGCCAGGATTAGATCATGACCAGTTGAGAAAGGAGAGATGGAGGCAGAAAGGAAATATTTTTAAGGCTTTTCTTTCTCTTTTCTTTTTGTTTTTCAGGCATTCTTTGGGCATATTTGTGACTTACAATAGTGTGAAATTTTTATACTATACTATACTATGACTTTTTTTCATGATTTGAGACGACATACTATACTATGACTTTTTTTCATGGTTTTGGACGACATACTATACTATGACTTTTTTTCATGATTTGGGACAGCATACTACACTATGACTTTTTTTCATGGTTTTGG